>NC_134876.1:59653217-59658217 GCF_041734735.1 Babylonia areolata
GAACTCGCGGCAACGAAAGTGTTGTCTTCTGGTAAAATTCTGTGAAAGAAATCCACTCTCACATGTACATAGATATATATGAATGCACCCGAGGCCTGACTAAGTGCGTTGGGTTATGCCTAGCAGATGTGGTGTAACGTATATGGATTTGTGCGAACGCGGTGACCCCTTGAGAAACTGAAAGTGAAAACTGGAGTTGTCCTTTAGTGGGTGGCAAACCTGACACCGTCGTATATTTTAAAAACAAAAACAGCAATGACTGACTGAAAGTTAGAGCACTTAGTACTAACATACACATCTGACACATTGTTCGGTCAAAATTGTTTTTCTTAAAGACGCTATATTTAAGTGGATTGTCCTTTGGTCTACATGGCAAGGTGATAACAGCAATGGAACGGTTGGAAAAAAAAAAACCGCACGCCACAAGAAAACTAAGAATTTGGTTGTAATTGTTTTATGATTCATGATTGGTCTATGCCAACAAAGCGCACAGACCATGCGTATGAAGAAATTAAACCACAGAAAATAAAACAACAGTTCAAAATAAAAACATCAAAACGTGAAAAAAGATAAGAAAGCGTTCATTTTTCTCTATACAAGATTCAGTGTTATGCTGCAACAACAACAACAACATCTACCACCACCACTACTACTACTATTAAGTATCATTATTATTATTATTATAATTACCATCATGTCCATTGCAATGCTGTAATCTCATTTCTTCCCTGCTAGTAAATGGGGGTTGATCTTTTTTTTATGTTTTATTTATTATAATAGAAAGGAATCTTTGTGTATTGTTCAACTGACAACAGGTTCTCTGTGATCACTGTATTGTGCATCAGTTGCTTAACAACCAGTTCTCTACCATCATCGCGTGCTAACAACCAGGTCTTTATCATATTTGTGCATTGACAACAACACAATTCTTTATCGCCTTTGTGTATTGTTTGCCTGACAAACAAGCTGCCTGTTGTCATGAGAGTTCCTGGGGTTGGTTGTTTTACTCTTCCAGCCTGAAGACCAATATTTGGCGGAACACAGACCTGCCCCTATGTGCCCTTACCAAGTTCAGGCATTTTGTGTTTGTCCTTTCCATATAAGCATCTTTTAAAAGAAGAAAAAAAAGTTTATTGTGTAGGCCTTCTCCTGTTTCCCTTGAACTTTCTCTGTCCGGTATGTCATTTAACCCCTTGACTGCTGCTTGCCAACGAAGCGCACAGACCATGCGTATGAAGAAACTAAATCAAAGAATATATAACAACAGAACAAAATAAAAACATCAAAACGTGAAAAAAAAGTTAAGAAAGCATTGATTTGTCTCTGTACAATATTCAGCGTTATACTACTACTACTACTACTACTACTACTACTACTACTGCTGCTACGATTATCATTATTACTATTATCATTATCATCATATTATCATGTCCATTGCAATGCTACCGCTCGTCAGAGAGAAGTGCTGTCACCTCAGTCAGTGAGAAACGATGGAGATGGCTGATCAGGATGTCAGCTACCATTCTTCTTTTCTTCTTTTTCTTTCTACTTGTTTTATTCAGTATAAGGAAATGTAGCAAGCAACTACAATTAACTGCCTGTTTTATGATATTTTAGAATGGAAAAGTATATTATAGGGGTAAAAAAAAAAAAAAAAAAAAAAAGGAGGGCGGAGGGGGAGAGTGGATGCGAGTACATATATCAGTGGGAAAAGTAGAGAAAAGAAAAAGAATAATCAATGCATTCACATACGAAATGCAAACTGATCAGCTAACATACTTTTTATTTTTTTTAGGACGTCATCCGCTTGTATTACCGTTTGTAAAAGCAGGGGAGAAGTTAGCAGAACGGTTATGATGCTTATCTGTCATAATACAGTGTCCGTGTGGGTCTGGGTTCGATTCCCGCAGTCGCCCTTTCTCCCATGTTTGACTGGAAACTCGAACCTAGCGTCTAATGATTCGAACGAAACGGTAAACCGAGGTTCCGTGTGTAGCATGCACTTGACGCACTGAAAAAGGAACCCATGGCAACAAAGTAATGTCTTTTGGCAAAATTTTATAGAACAGGTCCACTGTGATGGGTACACAAGTATGTATTAATGCATGCACTGAACGCCTGATAAAGCGCGTTGGGTTCCGCTGCTGGTCAGGCATCTGCCTAGCAGATGTGGTGTAGCGTATTGTGGATTTGTCCAAACGCAGTGACGCCTCTTTTAGAAACTGAATCCGAAACTGAAACTGTTAATTAAAAAAAAAGAAGTTAATAAGCAAAAAAAAAAAAAAAAAAAAAAAAAAAAAAAAAAAAAAAATCACTTATTTCATTGTAAAGCACACAAAAGTTAGGAAATGCACCATGACCTCGCTTCACCACGCAAGATTCAGCAATCAAGGGGTTAATACAAATCCCTGTTTTCATCTTCGTCTTCATCAACCTACGCGCGCTTTCTGATCTCTCTTATCCCTCCCTCCCTCGCTCCTCCCTGCCGCACATTTGGAAGCGGAAAATTTATGTTATCTTGATTCTTCATCCATGGGACCCTGTCTACCTGTGTGTGTGTGTGTGTGTGTGTGTGTGTGTGTGTGTGAAGATAGCCTGTAGCGGATTTCGTTTCGTTTCAGTGGTGAATGCGAGAGGGAGAGGGGGGGGGGGGGAGAAAGGGAGGCGGGAGAGAGAGAGGGGGGGAGAGAGAGAGGGGGAAGAGAGAGAGCGGAGAGAGAGAGGGGGAAGAGAGAGAGGGAGAAAGAGAGAGAGGGGGAGAGAGGCGGGAGAGAGAGAGGGAGAGAGGGGAGAGAGAGAGAGAGAGAGAGAGAGAGAGAGAGAGAGAAGACAGCAAGAGACAGACGGAGACAGAGACACATGCACCAACAGAAAGACGGCAGACAAACAGACAGACAGGACATACAGAGACATACAGACATACAGAGACATACAGCCATACAGAGACAGGGAGACACAGAGAGAGAGAGAGAGAGAGACAGAGAAACGACAGGTATACGGCAGGTGTGACCGGGCGAGTCCTCATCAGCCCAGAGGGCAGTTGGTTTCCATTCATCCCTTTATCTGACCCCACCATCAACACCTGAGCTGGCTCAGTCTCTTGGGCCAAAGACCCGGCCGGCTGCTCTCTCTCTCTCTCTCTCTGTATCTATCCCGTCCCGCCCCCCCCCCTCTCTCTCTCCCCCCCCCCTCTTTCTCCCCTCTCTCCCTCTTTCTCTTTTCTCTCCCTTCTCTGTCTCTCGGCTGCTCCTCTTTCTTTCTGTCTACCCTCTCTCCCTCTCTGTCCGTCTGTCTCTCCTCCTCTCCTCTCTATCTCATTATTTCTCTCAATGGCTGCTCTCTCTCTCTCTCTCTCTCTCTCTCTCTCTCTCAAAGACAGATTGGAAGAACAGGCTTTGCCTAAAATCTTAATCCTTGAATAAATAAACGTTATGAGGTCTGAGTACTCTCTCTCTCTCTCTCTCTCTGTGTGTGTGTGTGTGTGTGTGTGTGTGTGTGTGTGTGTGTGTGTGTGTGTACTTCTCCTCTGTGTGTGTGTGTGTGTGTGTGTGTGTGTGTACTTCTCCTCTGTGTGTGTGTGTGTGTGTGTGTGTGTGTACTTCTCCTCTGTGTGTGTGTGTGCTTGTGTATGTGTGTGTGTGTGAGTGTACTTCTCCTCTCTCTCTCTCTCTCCACCCCATCTCTCTCTTCTCTCTGTCTCCTCTCACTCTCAATATCTCTCTCGACTACTCTCTCACTCTCTTCTCTTCTCTCCCCTCCGACCTCCCCCACCCCACCCGACCCCCGACCACCGACCGCAACAGACCCTGCCCCTCAAAGCCCCCCCACCCCCACCCCCAGCCCCCTCATCCCTTCCCATGTATTTGAAAATGGCCTGAGGCCTATGTACAATAAACCATTTGTCATGTCTCTCTCTCTCTCTCTCTCTCTCTCTCTTCTCCCCCTCCACCTCTCTCTTTCTACTTCTCACATTCCTTTTCTCTCTCTCTCCCCCCCCCCCCCCCCCCCACCGCCCCCAATCCAAACCTCCACATCTCTTCCCACCATCCCTTCATCCCTACCCGTTGTGTGGGAAACAAAAAGCAGGTATTGATTGTAAGGGGAGTTCACAGCCATTAGAAAAAAACAAACAAAAGCAAGAAGAAGAACAACAACAACAAACAACCACCACAGCATAACAACAGGCCTTGCAAATGTGTAAGCCGTGTCAAAATTATTTTTTTGGATGAGAGAGAGAGAGAGAGAGAGAGAGAGAGAGAGAGAGAGAGAGAGAGAGAGAGAGAGGAGAAGTACACACACACACACACACACACACACAGAGGAGAAGTACACACACACACACACACACACACACACACACACAGTACTTAGAACTCAAAACGTTTATTTATTCAAGGATTAAGATTTTAGGCAAGGCCTGCTCTTCCAATCTGTCCTTGAAAGAGAGAGAGAGAGAGAGAGAGAGAGAGAGAGAGAGAGAGAGAGAGAGAGAGAGAGAGAACGGATGTGTTATGCAGGTAGCTATAATGGTGGACCATATTTACTGAGTGAGAATGGCTATACCTAGGGAGGAAGCAAACATAAATACAAAAAGACAGACAGTGAATACGTCTAAGTAAGTAGATAAGTAAGTAAGGAAGTGTGGAAGGAAGGAAAGAAAAAAGTAAGGAAGGAAGGAAGGAGTGAAGGAAGAAAGGAAGGAAAGAAGTAAGGAAGGAAGAAATGAAGGAAGGAAGGAAGGAAAGAAGGAAGTAAGGAAAGAAAGGAAGGGAGGAAGGAAGGAAGGAATGGAAGGAAGGAAGGAAGGAAAGGAAGGAAGGAAGGAAGGAAGGAAGGAAGGAAGGAAGGAAAGTAAGTAAGAAAGGAAGGAAGGAAAGTAAGGAAGGAAGGAAGGAAAGTAAGGAAGGAAGGAAGGAAATGAAGGAAGGAAGGAAGGAAAGTAAGGAATGAAGGAAAGAAGGAAGGAAGGAAAGGAAGGAAGGAAGGAAAGTAAGTAGAAA
>NC_134876.1:59663217-59668217 GCF_041734735.1 Babylonia areolata
TGTGTGTGTGTGTGTCTGTTGTAGTGTGTGTGTGTGTGTGTGTGTGTGTGTGTGTGTGAATAAGAGAGGCAGAGAACAACAATAAGTATCATTAAAACTTAATGACAACACGAGGTCGATCATCATCATCATCACCGTCATCGTTAGACCGTAAGACAGAGAGAGAGAGAGAGAGAGAGAGAGAGAGAGAGAGAGAGAGAGAGAGAGAGAGAGAGAGAGAGAGAGAGAGAGAGAGAATGAAAACAATTGTGATGATGATGTTTACAATGACGGTGAAAATGAAGAAAAAGAACACGGTAGTTGTGATGATAATGATGATGATGATGATGACGACGACGACGACGACGAAGAAGAAGAAGAATAACAACAACAACGACAACGACAACTACAACAGCACCAGCAACAACATCAACGACACCAATCAACTACATCACAACACCAAAGACAATAACATCATCATCATCATTATCATCAATAAAATGTTTACAACAAATAAAGGAAAAAAAGATAACGAAAAGGCAAACACATTATGTCAACAATGTTACCTTTCGACACTGATTTTTCTACAAAAAGCTCTCCTCCAGTCGCAAAAAAAAAAAAAGAAAGAAAAAAAAAAAAGTTTCTCTCAGTCCCTTGAAACCACGTACACTTTCGTTGAAAAGGAAAGCAACAATAACAACACACACATACTAACATACCAACTCACTCTTAGGTAGCAACACAGTACACTCCGACTGACTCCACTGAAGTCCGTATCCACACAGTAAAATGTTCCCGACACTGCTATCAACAACAACGACTCAAATATCTCTTCCTGCTCGAATTAAGTTCAGCCTGTGAGGCAGACAGTTGTAAACGTTTCAAGCAAAACGAGATTTCTCTGAGATATAATTCTCATCACAATGAATCTCTCTGGATAAAATATACTAAAAAGAAATTCATCTTCGTAGCTGCGAATTCACATACCAGCACAGTAGAGAGCGAAGTAGCGTGTGTGTGTGACAGCTGTGTGTGTGCCTGTGTGTCTCACATCCTCCTCACCAACACACGCTCACTTACACACACGCACGCACGACGAAAGAACTTTATCGTCCCGTTTGCAAACAAGGTGTCAGTGTCTCTGAAGCCACACCACGTCAATTCTGCCCCCAAGGAAGATTTGTGTGTGTGTGTGTGTGTGTGTGTGTGTGTGTGTTTGCTTGCGGTCAATATTTGTTTTTGTAAATCAAATCATTTTGTTATTTTTCAGTATGTTTTCTATATATCTGCGTGTCTGTCTGTTTCTGTTCATTGAGTCGGTTAGAATGATCGCATGTTGGTTTCCGGGTGTATGGATGGACGATAGCCACTGGAGGGCATGTGTCACAGCTTCAGCTTCCATCGTTAGGCTGGAGGTTGTGACTTTGTAGGCAGCATTCTCTTCCCTAATTGTTTTTCCATTTTGTTTTCGCAGTGAATCCCCAACCGGATTGGTCTTTGGTGACTGAGCCATCTGTGTATATGATGATGCCCTCTTCTTTACTGTTTTCTTCTATGAGTAGCTTCACTTCCGCATCAGTTTTGCCCTCTGGCCATTCCCGACAATGTCTTCCTAGAGTGGGTGAAATGGCTGTGTTGAATAGATGGTTGAGGTTTTTGGGGTTTTTCTCCCATTCTTTTGTTTCTTTCAGGTCTTGTAGTTGGCATACTAGCTGGATTGTATCTTCTGCTTGCCCCATCCATGATCTTCCTCGTCCTAGACGGCTGCCTTTTGGTTCTTTGACTGCGTCATGCAGTGGGTTTTGAGGGTTTTCTAATGCTTTGAAGTAGGTCTTAACCTGTTCTAACTTGTTTCTGGCCTGCACTGAAGGAAGGTCAAGCAGGTATCGCATGGTTTCTGTGGGCGTGTCTTTTGTTGTTCGAAGGATCAGCCTCATAGCTTCATTTTGAACTCTTTCTAATTTTAAGAGGTTGCTTTGAGATGGTGTTGTTAGCCCAAGTCCGTAGTCGATCACACTGAGGACGAGTGATTGGTATAGCAGGAAGAGGTGGCATTGTTCAATACCTTTGGTTGCCATTGCTTTTAAGATTGAAAGGCCCTTTTTGCATTTGAGAACACAAACAAGCAAACAAACAAACACATACATAGGTTGACAAAGAGACAGACAGTCGATTGACCAGCAGTCGGGTATATAATTAGATATTTAACTTTCGCTAACCTTTCACAAGAGACAAGACAAGACATTGAAAACAATAAGAAATAAACCCTACTTTGGGAAAAAATGAAATCATTTACCGATAAAACATAAAATCGTGATTAACATACACAAAAATAAGGCATTTGTCATGATGATTACCTGTACACAAATTTGCTATGTTTTCGTTTTAGAACATTTTGGAATCAAACGTTCATTCGTCATCAAAGTCATCGTAGGTACAAACATCATCAGATATCAAATTTATGTCCGGAAATCTGGCTCTATATATATGCATGATCTTGATGATACCTGGATAGTTAAATTTGCTTTCCCCCCAATCCTTTGGAGATCCTCTTTAGAAGATTCCGCTGCTTGATCTCATTGTATATGGTGGCCCAAGGGGACACACACACACACACACATGCACACACACACACACACACACACGCACGCACGCACGCACACACACACACACACGCACACACACACACACACACACACACACACACACACACACACACACACACACACACACACACACACACACATTAAAGAAAAGAGAACAACTACAAAAGGCCCGACTGTAGTCCTGACCTGGGGGGCGGGGGTGAAAAGGGGATATGACTCCTCAAACTAGACACCGGAACACACTGTCCCCCTCAAAGAAAAAAACAAACAAACAAACAAACAAAACCCCACAAAAACATTAAAAAAAAACACCGTCCCAGGCAAGAGCAGGCAGGTGAGCACTAGCCAGTGCTTGGGTGAACAATAAAACAGGGAGACAGAGACAGAGACAGAGAGACAGAAAGACAGAGAGAAGGGACTGTGCATGTGTGGGGGGTAGGGGGGGAGGGGAGTGAGGGAGGAGGGGGTAGGGGTGGAGAGACAGAGAGAGAGAGAGAGAGAGAGGGAGAGAGAGAGAGAGAGGGAGAGAGAGAGAGAGGGAGAGAGAGAGTGTGCGAGAGTGAGAGAGAGGCGGAGCTTTACTTCTGGGTCACCCTACTAGTAGCCTCCTTTGCCTCTCGACTTGCCACATCGCCAATCGATCTCAGTCGCAGTCCCAGTGGCAGTCGGCGGGGAGGAAGAGAGAGAGAGAGAGAGAGAGAGAGAGAGAGAGAGAGAGAGAGAAAGACAGAGACAGAGACAGAGACAGAGAGAGAGAGAGACATCGATTGCAGAAGGAAACATTGATTGCCCAACCATCTAACCCAACCAACCTCCACCCTCTTCCACACACACACACACACACACACACACACACACACACACACGCACACACACACACACCTTGCCGCCACCAACACCACCACTATTCCCCTGCTAGCGCCGTCGTTGCACCGAGGACTGAACTCAAGTCCACACCTGGTTCCTCAGCCTCGCCCTCCCCACCCACCCCCTTCTCTCTCTTCCCTACCTCCCTTCCTTTTATTTTGTATGTCTTTTTTTTAAAATAATTATTATTGGACGTGGGGTGGGGTCAAGGTAGGGGTTGGGTGGAGGGAGGGGGCAGGATGTGTGTGTGTGTGAGGGGGGGTGGGAGGAGGAGGGGTTGTCGTGGTCAATACTGTTTGTGCGAATGATTGCAGCTTCGTTTATGGCATACGTTTTGGCGTCAAAAAAAGAAAAAAGAAAAAAAAGAAAAAGAAGAAGAAGAAATGCACTCACACACACACACACACACACACACACACACACACACACACACACACACACACACACACACACACACACACACACACACACACACATCTCTCTCTCTCTCTCTCTCTCTCTCTATATATATATATATATATATGTATAAGTGGAGTGGAGTAAATGATTACATGTCTGAGTATGTATGTGTACGTGCCTGAAATCTGATTGACGCAGGAAACGAATGATGAGTGCCATGATATATGACAGCCGGGCCGTCAGTCGGCTCTACGTACGTAAGCCGCCTGTTGTGCAAAATGACCCCGTGTTTGTAAAGTGCTATTAGAGCTTGGTCTCCGACCGAGGATAGGCGCTATATAAGTGTAACCAAGCGCTCTGTTTGCTTCAAAAACTGCCACACACATCAGCTGTGCCAGAATGTGTGACACCATTCCTATGTTCCTGGCCTGCGTGCGGGGATTCTTTCCTATCCTCTAATAATATAAATCATTAGTTAGTTCTTTTGTACCGTACCCTTTCATTATAAATAAAACCACTTGGGTACACGGCTACATAAGTATCCATATCATTCATTTCGATAAGTGTCCATATCATCATTCATTCATCTTTCACTTTTCCTAATGACAGACAAACAAACTGGAATTGATAATCACAATTTACTGAAAATGAACAACAGAAAATAGAGAAACAAAGCGCAGGTACATAACTCTATGGTCACGATTTTGTTCAAATTCTCTAATTCTGCTGCGATGTAAATTGCATCATTTCCTTTTTCCCTACCAAACTTTTAACGACAATGCTTTCCCATACAGCATCCCGGCGTGGGACGGGTGAGGTAATTTGGCATGACACTGACAAGTCCAGATTTTTTTTCCTTTCTTATTTATTTCATTTATTCATTTGTTTACGTAGTTATTTCTGCCCTTACTTATGTTGCATGGTGCACCGCGAAAGCTGTTGCACAGCATCATATATATGCGTATTTAAAATGGGTGGAGACGGGATTTTTATCATTAAATGTTATTCATTTCTTTATTAGTTTTTAGTGTATTACTATTGCATTATTCTAACTGAAAGAGTGCGCTTGTTCATAATTATGGACAGTAGGTTTTATGCCCTACACCATTCTATGCTCTTGCGCTAGGTTGCGTTGTGTTGCGTTGCATT
>NC_134876.1:59673217-59683217 GCF_041734735.1 Babylonia areolata
CCCCTTCCCCCCTATATTTACAGACAGACTTAGTTTGCAGAGCTTTAAGTGTTTTCCGAAGTCTGCGTTAATTCCATAGATTCTTAATTTAACTCATTCAGTACGGCCAGTCCTCTCTTCTCCTCTACACAGACCCGTCGGATGTCCAGTGGGTGTCTGAATGACCCAAGCTTTAGCTTCCGTCGTCAGAATTGTGGTATTCTTTGTCAACATTCACCTCTTCAGTATAAGAGCCTTCCGCTTGCAATATTTTGATGATGGTAATTGGGGTGAAACGCTGTTAACGTCGTCTCTTTCGCCGTTCGTATGGAGAGAGTTAACGCTGTGAACAAATTTAGCGCCACCAAGGGAGCTGCCTTTGAAGGGACATGGTGATGGTTTCCTACCAAGGAGGAGACGCTCACTCGATCTGACTCCGTGACTGAGGGATTATTGTAGTCAGTGTTGGGAGCTTAGCCGGTCGTGTCCTACGTTGGTTGGAACTACGGAACACCACCTGAGTGACCCAGCAGCAGTGCGGGGTCTCCTTTGATACGCAGCCTCCTGGCGACTTAACATGGCTAGTTCTTTGTGGACTGCCTGTGTAATCGGCTGGGCAATAATGATTGATGATGACGGTCCATCTATACATAGACCATTAAAAAAAAAAAAATTGTCCCCCACTCACTAACAATGTGGCCTTAGAGTGTCTCGACGCATATCAGGTCTTACTTAAAAGACGAACTAATTTCGCTCCAGCTTGAGATATTCAGAAAGAGAGAGTTGTAGTGGTCTCACAAAAATTCATTAAATATTATGAACAGACATGCATTAAAAAGAAAGTAATCAATAATGTACATTTACTTTCTATTGAGCGATTGGCGCTCGTGGAGAAACATTCTACCAAATGTATCGTTTGTCTTTCTTTCTCAGACAAAAAGTAACCAGGTCGTTGACCCAAATTCTTGTGGCATCCGTAATCCAGACAAGTGAGATGCACACACGTTTAATGAAAGCCTTGACCTCCACAAAAGTCTCCACATAATCCTGAGACGTTAACCATAGCCACCGATAACCTGCACATCGGTATTCTTCTCATAACCGCTCTCAACCCAAACAAATCGATCTGTTCCAAGCAGGACTGACTGACTGACTGACTGACTATCCCACGGCACATAGCGGAGGCGAGCGGCACGTGCTCTGTCCACTCTCAATAGCGAACACAGACGTTTCTTCTGTGAGAATGGAGTCAGAGAGAGAGAGAGAGAGAGAGAGAGAGAGAGAGAGAGAGTGTCTGCAAGGTGATGGTGGTGGTAGTGGTGGTGGTGTGAGTTTGTGTGTGTGTGTGTGTGTGTGTGTGGTGGCGTTTTGTGATGACGTGGAATGTGCGTGTGTGTTGTGATGTGGTGTGATGGTGGAGTTATATGTACATATATAACTGATAACAGTAATCACCCCATACTCCGTGAAGAAATAGAGGCAGCAATAGCATCGCTGAAAAAAGGGAAATCGGCAGGAGTGGACAACATCCCATCAGAACTGGTCCAAGCAGGGGGTGAAGTTATGATAGATGTGCTACTGAAAATCTGCAACAAGATCTGGCAAACAGGGGAATGGCCCACACCGTGGACACAATCACTGATCATCACCCTCCCCAAAAAGGGCAATCTCCAGCAGTGTCAAAACTACCGCACCATCAGCCTGATTAGTCATCCCAGCAAAGTCATGTTGAAGATCCTGCTTAACAGACTGAAACCACAAGCAGAAAACATCATTGCTGAAGAACAGGCAGGTTTCAGACCAGGAAGGAGCACAACTGAACAAATCTTCAACTTGAGGTTGCTATGTGAGAGGTACCATCAACACCAACAAGACCTCTACCACGTCTTCATTGATTTTAAGAAGGCATTTGACAGGGTCTGGCATGCAGCTTTGTGGGCTACCATGAATCTGTACAACATCAACGCCAACCTGATCAGACTGATACAGCACCTCTATGACAAAGCCACCAGCGCCGTCTACCTCAACAATAGCATCGGGGACTGGTTCAGAACCACAGTTGGAGTGAGACAAGGCTGTCTACTCTCCCCAACACTCTTCAACATCTTCTTAGAAAGAATAATGGCTGACGCACTGGAAGAGCATGTAGGAACAGTCAGCATAGGCGGCAGAACAATCACAAACCTACGTTTTGCCGACGACATTGATGGACTGGCTGGAAAAGAAGAAGAACTGGCAAGCCTGGTCAAACATCTAGACAAAGCCTCCACATCGTATGGAATGCAAATCAGTGCGGAGAAAACCAAACTGATGACTAACAACACCAACGGCATCAGCATTGACATCAAAGTCAACGACGAAAAGCTTAAAACAGTCCACAGCTTCAAATATCTGGGAGCAATCGTGTCAGATGAAGGATCTAAACCAGAAGTACTCTCGAGAATTGCCCAAACAACAATGGCACTCAACAAGCTGAACACCATCTGGAACAACAAAAACATCGCTCTCAGCTCAAAAATCAGACTGATGCGTTCCCTGGTTATTTCAATATTGCTCTACGCCTGCGAGACTTGGACCCTGACTGCGGACATCGAGAGAAGAATCCAAGCTGTCGAGATGAGATGCTTTCGTAGACTACTTGGCATCTCCTACAGAGACCACATCACTAACACGGAAGTGAAGAACAGAATCAAGCAAAGTATTGGACCCTACGAAGACCTTCTGTCCATAGTGAAAAAACGCAAACTTAGGTGGTATGGACACATCTCCCGATCATCTGGTCTTGCCAAAACGTTCCTGCAAGGCACCGTACAAGGAGGCAGAAGGAGAGGACGGCAGAGGAAGAGATGGGAAGACAACATCCGGGGTTGGACAGGCTTGACGCTCGGTGACGCCCTGAGGAAATCAGAAAACCGTGAAGAGTGGAGAGGGGTGGTGGCCAGGTCAGCAGCGGTGCCCCAACGGTCTGAACCCAGACTACGGGAGAGGTGAAGGTGAAGGTGATATAAATGTCTGTAGTGGTCTAGTGGTGGGATTGTATGTACATACATGAATGCATATATGAAATGTGTGTGTGCGCGCGTATGTATGCATATATATATGTTCATATATGAATGTATATGTGTTTGTGCGCGCCCGTGTGTATGTGTGTGTGTGAGTGCGCGCGCGCGCACGTGTGTGTGTGTGTGTGTGTGTGTATGTGTGTGTGTGTGTGTGTGTGTGTGTGTGAACGTGTGTGCGTGTGCGTGTGTGTGAGTGTTCGCTGTGCATTCATGCGTATGTGTGCGTACGTACATGCTTAGACAAAAATACACGTATGTATGTGCGTTTGTGTGTGTGTGTGTGTGTGTGTGTGTGTGTGTGCGTGTATGCGTGTGTATGTGTTTGTGTATCTATGCGCACGCGCATTGGTGCTTGTGTGTTAAGTATGCGGTGCAACAGCTGTATATGCAAGGATCAGAACATGCCGAACAATCGATAATCGACTGGGGCACAGCGGTGGGTTAGTGGTGATGGTGGGGGTGGTGGTAATGGTGGTGATGGTTGAGGAGGAGGTGGTGGTGGTGGTGGTGATGGTAGTGATGGTGGTGGTGGTAGTGGAGGTGTATAGATACTTACATATAATTATACGCCCTTCTGTGTCAGTCAGACGGACACGCCCTTGTTCAATAACACGCTCACCGTCAGTGCGAAGTTGAGTCATTACTTGCTATTGCTTGGGGCGTGACCAGAAATTTTGTCTCGCACCAACACGTTCTCATTTTTAGACAAATTTCCTTTTTTTTCACCTTCTCGCTATTTTAAAGAGTCTTCGGTGCCCGCAAAGTGTTTCCCTTATAACAGTCGGTATATCCACAGTTAGTTGCAATCAAAAAGACAAATATATCAATGGTTGATTGTTGTTATGATTAGGACTACCATTGTTTCTTTCTCCTCCTCCTCCTCCTCTTCCTCTTCTTCCTCCTCCTCCTCCTCATCATCACCATCGTCATCGTTCTCATCGTCCTCAACCTCTTCCTCCTCCTCCTCCCCCTTATCACACCTCGGACTTTATTATGTCCTCAGGAAATGAGCAAAAAGAAAAGGCAAGCACGTAAAAGCACAAAATACTTGCACGAAGACATACCCGTTACCTTCAACCATCCTTGTGCGCAAACATTCGGTACACTTGCTAGCACACACGCACACACAGAGACAAGGACCCCCCCCCCCCAACCCACCCACTCCCGCCTCCTCCCTTAGCTCCACACACACACACATCATCGTCATCTGACCATCATCGTCATCACCATCATTATCCACTGGGTTATGCATCTGTGCATGCCAAGCAGGTCTTGAAACACTAACCCCCCCACACACACACCCTCCTTCCTCCCCCCATCTAGCACACACACACACACACACACACACACACACACACACACACACACATACACACTCCTTCCTCCCCCCATCTAGCGCGCGCGCGCACACACACACTCACACACACACTCCTTCCTCCACCTATCTCCCTATCTAGCACACACACACACACACACACACACACACACACACACACACGCGCGCGCGCGCGCGCGCGCGCGCACGCACACACACACACACAGAGAAAGAGAGAGAGAACGGACAGACAGACAGAGAGAACAGACAGACAGACAGAGACAGAGACAGTAAGAGTCACCGGCAATCGTATCACACAAAACCCCCCAACATACACATATACCTACTAATACCTCTTCATCACAGGTGCTTACCCCCACTCCCCACCCCTCCCACCTCTCCCTTTGACAAGCAGATAGTTCTAATACATTCATTCACGCACACGCTTGACCCTCGTCACCCGTGTCTCTGTAACTATGTACATCTGTGTACACTACACAGTACACTGACTCGAAGGCAAACTCTCACGTCCATGTACCTACCTATGTAATGTAGACACAGGTAACAACCACTGCTTATTCAACTGCACGCACGCGCTTTGCTCATAGTCTTGTTTATGCTATGACCCTTCTGACCAAACGGCTAGCAGGGTTGTATTAACTTGATAAAGGGACGGGTGAAGAGCAAGAGAGAGAGAGGAGGTGGGGGTGGGGGTGGGGGTGGGGGGGGGGACTGCGAGAGAATGAGTGAGTGATTGAGTGACAGTGTGTGTGTGTGTCAGGGCGGAAGGGCGGGGGTTGGGGGGGGGACATGGGGGGGGGGGGGCGAGAGAAATATTGTGTGAGAGAGAGAGAGGAGAGTGAAAGGGAGACAAAGAGCGAGAGAGCAGAGTGGGGGGGGGGACATGCAGAGAGAGAGAGAGAAGAGAGTGACAGAGGGAAAAAGAAACAGAGGAAGAGAGAGAGAGAGAGAGAGGGAGACAGAGAGAGAGAGAGAGGGTGTTGGAGGGATAAAAAAAATGAGAGAGGGGAGGGAGGGACAGAGGGGGGAGGGAGAGAGTAGGTGAAGACACAGACACACATACAGAGAGAGAGAGAGAGAGAGAGAGAGAGAGAGAGAGAGAGAAAGAGAGTGTGTGTGTGTGTGTATGTGTGTGTGTGTGTGTGTAGGGGAGACATACCGAGAAAGAGAGAGGAAGAGAGAGGGTGACGGTGGGAGGAAGAGAGAGGGGAGGGAAGGGGAGAGGGAGTGGGGGAGAAACAGACACACATACAGAAGGAGAGAGAGAGAGAGAGAGAGAGAGAGAGAGAGTGGGGAAGACATATGCACACAGCAAGAGAGAAGGGAGGGAGAGAAGAGAGTTGAGGAGACACAGACACACATTCAGAAGAAGAAGAAGGAGAGAGAGAAAGAGAGAGAGAGAGAGAGAGAGAGAGAGAGAGAGAGAGAGAGAGAGACAGAGAGACAGAGAGACAGAGAGAGAGAGAGAGAGAATTGTTGGGATGATGGTGGTGAAGGGAGGTGGGTGGGTGGTGAGGTTTGGGGAAGGGGGAGAGATCACAGTTCGGAACAGATGTGGTATTGATCATACATATGATACTCCATGATCTGTCAGCATCTGCCTTTGTTATGCAGGGAGATTTTCCCTGCTCCCCCCCCCCCCCCCCACACACACACACATTCTTTCTTTCTCTATTCTTTTCTTTGGCACTTTCTTTCGTTCCCTTTTTTCCTTGCCTTTCTTTATTCTCTTTAATTTCCGTCTTGAACAACACTTGATCTAGAACGACGCTTCGTCTAGAACAACACTTGATATATAGACCTCCTCCTCCTCCCCCTCCTCCCCCTCTTCTTCTTCGTCTTGTTTTCATACTCTTTTTGCTCGTCAAGAGAGGCAGACACTGCACACAGACAGAATTGTGGTCGAAGGTTTTCTTCTACAGGGGCTACAACCTCTCCCATCAGTGAATATCTGATGAGTGGAAATAATTATTTCCCTTGTGCCGATGTCCTCCAAATTCATACAGATAGCACACATGTCAATGCACAATCCAATCCAGTCCAATACAACACAATGCAATGCAATACAGCTCAATGAAGTACATATTTATTGATGTAGTTTCAGTTTCAGTTTCAGTTTCAGTAGCTCAAGGAGGCGTCACTGCGTTCGGACAAATCCATATACGCTACACCACATCTGCCAAGCAGATGCCTGACCAGCAGCGTAACCCAACGCGCTTAGTCAGGCCTTGAGAAAAAAAAAAGAAGAAAAAAAAAGAGAAATCAAATCAAATAGAAATAAATAAATAAATACATAAAAAGAACTACTACTATTAATAATAATGCAATGCATCTCTATTAATCCGACTGGAAATTATCTGTGCATCAAAGTCTTCGTCACTCACACAACACCGTCTCTCACTGGTCTCAGCCACCAGTTGATTCCGACGCACATACAAACATGACAGAGACCGGACAAAAGCGTAAAAAAAAAAGAAAAAAAAAAGAAACATAAGCTGGATAAAAACCATGAAAGTAACAAAACACAGCTGCTTGGTTTATCAAGCGATAAAAAGATAGTCTGAAACAACAGTACGTACTAGTTCTATTCTTAGAAACACTATTCAGAATAACAAACACTTCGACAAATCTATCATCATGAAGTATTAAATAGCAGGCTCTCTGTTTTAAAATATCATTCCATTCAAGCGTGTAACAAAGTAGAACTGTTCTAAATCAACACGTCTTCACAATACGAACCACTTTCACAAACACGTAGACTAATCTCAAAACCTGACGTCGGGGTAATGCGTGGTACAGGCACCAGGATTTTTTTAATTGTATCTATTTATTGTTTGTCTTTTCTCTCTCTCCATGCGGATGTGGTGTCTCATAGAAAAAAGAAAAAGAAAAGAAAGAAAACAACAAACAACAACAACAACAAACAACAACGACAAAAACAGGATTAAACCGTACGCTTTGACTGCCTTCCTAACACAGTGATTGCTTTCTGTCATGCACACACACACACACACACACACACACACACAGACACACGTACGCAGACACACAGACACACACTGAGCAGTGTCAACGTTGACAAAAGCGATCCCTTCATCCCACTGTTTTTGTTGTTGTTGTTGTTGTTGTTGTTTTTACCTACTATGTCCTCCCCAGCACTAAAGCACTGAATGAAATGAGGCCAGTCAAACCCACGCAGCCAGCTATGATTTTTTTTTCCCATGGAAGTGTAGCGTTTACATTCCAAAGGGACATTATTACACCTCTTCCTTACACGGTTATTCAGAACGAATTATTTCCCTTCCCTTATCGAACTTTCTCACATTCTTTTCTCAGTCAAGTTCAACTGCAGAGCGCACAAACTTTTGACCTATCTTGTGTGACTGTCTGAGTTGTTGATTTGCGACGTGCTCCGGAAGTATGTATGCACGTCAGGTGTAAAACGGCGTATGTTATATATATATATATATATATATATATATATATATATATACATACATACATACACACACACACACACACACACACACACATATATATATATATATATATATATATATATATATATATATTAGTATCGTCAATGGCTAGTTGCCTGAACCTGCATTTTCGTTTTCAGTTTCAAGGTGGTGTCAAAGTATACAGATTGATCCTTATTCGCTACACCATGCAACACAAACACACACACACACACACACACACACACACACATGCGCGGGCGCGCACACACACACTCACACACACAAACACACACATATATCCATGACCCTCACACACACACACGCGCACGCGCGCGCGCGCGCGCGCGCACACACACACACACACACACAAAAAGGATGTGGAAAGGCTTACGGTAAACAAGGGGGAAGGGTGTGGCGGGTGGGGAGGAGACGGAAGAGAGAGAGAGAGAGAGAGAGAGAGAGAGAGAGAGAGAGAACGAACGAACGGAATTGTTTTAATTGAACATTGGTCATGGACCACAATTCAAAACCAGGGGACTGTGTGTGGGCATGGGAAGGGGTATTATAACACTTGAATAGATGACACAATATCATAATGTTCATGGACTTGACATTAATTCTATTTAATTAGGTCTGAGTATATGATTTCTCCTTTTGATCGCATGGAAAATAAATTTTGATACATGGAAATTTCTCTGCTTGTTGTTTGATCGGAGAAGTGAACTAAGAGACATGTTAAAACAGTCTTGTAGAAATTTTGTCCGTAAATCATTATATACAGAATAAACAAACAACAAATGGTATTCATCTTCTAGTTCACCTTGGCAAAAAGGACAATGCTTTAAAACATCATTTTCAGTGTACCTATTAACATTGTTATTTAAAGGAAGCACATTAAATCTGGCCTGAGACAACGCGACTCTGAAACAATATTCATCAGCATTTTTTATGTATTTTTCTTTTTCAAATATAACTTTGAATGATCATAGCATGAATATCTGTCTCTATCACTAATAGTACCCGACCATTCTTGAATGAAGATATCTATAAGTCTTTGCTTGAAAGTAATAAGGAATCGTTTCACATCACCAACACCTTGTTGCAACCATACAAAATTAAAACCTGTTGTACATAATATTTCTCTAACTTGAGAAGCCCAAAACTGTTTTCCATTTAAATCTAATCCAAGCAACATCTGATAAGCCATGTAAGGCAATCTATTCTGATTAATCTGTATTATTCTCAACTAGTACCTTATAACATTTAATAACGAGTTTACAAATAACGGATATCTACCAAGATTACCATAAACCACTTTGTTTGGTGTTTTCATTGGCACTCCCAAGAATCGCTTACATGCTAATAAATGAATTTTTTCTACATTCTCTAGTCTTTTCATACCCGAAATTTCAGATGCATACAACAGAACAGGCTGTATCTTTACATCAAATATTTTGAAAAATACTGCATATGACATTTCTTTATACTTTTGAAAAGCCTTCACAAGGCTCGTGGTTGCCCTTTTGCCTTTCACAACAAAATGTTCGGTCCCCCTTTTGGGACTTATCTTTGATGTGAATGTATACCCTAAGTAACAGTATTAATTTACTACTTCTATTTCTTCATCTTCAAAAAACCATTTCTCATGCCTACCTAAAACCCCGCCTTTTCTGAACAGCATTATTTTTGTCTTATGCACATTAATTTTCAACTTCATCACCTGACAGCATGACTTAAGAATATTCAATTGATTTTGAAGTCCTATTGGAGTTGTTGATAATAAAGCAATATCATCGGCAAAAAGCAATATGAACAGTTCCATGCTACCTGGTATCAACTGAACCCCATGTCTACCTGACACAGACATATGTTCAGCAATCTGATTGATGAATGTACAAAATAAAGTAGGGCTCATGACACATCCCTGTCGTACACCAAGTGGACATTAAAAAAAAAAAAAGAATATTGTGAATTAACCCTGACACATGCTAACAATGAATCATACATCGCTTTCAAAGACTATAAGAATTTACCAGATACACTCTGTTTTCTTAAATGTTGTAACAACTTATCATGTCTTACAGAATCGAATGCTTTTCTAAAATCAACGAAAGCAACGTATAATTTCTTATTTTGACACATGCATTTCTGAACACAAGTAT
>NC_134876.1:59685717-59690717 GCF_041734735.1 Babylonia areolata
ACAAACAGACAGACAGATAGACAGAGAGAAAAGTCAGCGATAGATTGACAAACAGACAGACAGATAGACAGAAAAGTAAGCGGTGGACAGACAGACAAGCAGCCAGACAGACAGAAAAACAGACTGAGACAGAGCGACAAAGACAGAAAGACAGAGGGATAGAGACGGATAGACAGAGACAGGAGACGAGAAGAACGCATCCCGTACAAACCGATGCCCGCACCTTAACATTCGCTCCAGGGCCCGCCCTCCTCCAGCCAAGCGGAACACACAGGCCAGTGAACAGATCGCTTAACCCTTCGTCTGCTGAACCAGGCTGAAAGAAATAACATCAATCAGTGTGGCATGGCTTTGACGTGCACCTGTGTGAGCTTACTTACTTACTTTCAAGCGGCGTAACTGATTTTGCTGGAAAGAAATAATATATATCCCAGAAAAAACAGGGGTTACATTTCTATAGCCTTCTGTGGCCATTCCTGCCCTGCTCTCATGGTGACCTCAGTTTCGATCCCCCTCCACTTCCGTGCTTGGGGTAAATCCTGTCAAGGTCTTTGGTGTCGATAGATTCATGGGGGAGTGTCGTTGGAGGTACGTAGTGGAGGTCTCTACTCCGAAGGGGGTGGGGGTTTGGGGGTGGGGGGTGGTGGGGGTGACGCTCATTCATTCTGGCTCCATGATAAGTGATTATTTTTGTCAGCATGGGGGCTTAGTAGGTGGTGTCCTAAGTACATTATGTGGAGTGATGGCCTAGAGGTAACGCGTCCGCCTAGGAAGCGAGAGAATCTGAGCGCGATGGTTCGAATCACGGCTCGGCCGCCAATATTTTCTCCCCCTCCACTAGACCTTGAGTGGTGGTCTGGACGCTAGTCATTCGGATGAGACGATAAACCGAGGTCCCGTGTGCAGCATGCGCTTAGCGCACGTAAAAGAAACCACGGCAACAAAGGGGTTGTTCCTGGCAAAATTGTGTAGAAAAATCCACTTCGAAAGGAAAAGCAAATCAAACAGCACGCAGGAAAAAACACACACAAAAAATGTAGCGACGCGCTCTCCCTGGGGAGAGCAGTCCGAATTTCACACAGAGAAATCTGTTGTGATAAAAAGAAATACAAATACAAATACAAATTAAATCAGTACAGGTACCACTGAAAACCACCGAAGCAGCAGTGCAGGGTCTCCTGTGATGTGTGGCCTCCTGAAAAACCTAATATCGATGGTTCCCTGTGGACGGCCGATGCTGGGACTGCAACGCTGAGACGAACCTGGGTGTGGCTGTATATGGGGCACTCGAAATGAGCGGCGTGGGAGTAATGCCACTGAAACGGTGCAGATAATGGGACAGCAAAGTAAATAGATAAATGAATAAATAAACAAGAGAGGCAAGGCCTTCAAGACTCACTTGTGATAAATTAAGTCCCCTAGCATTAATTACAGAGTAATTTCCCTTTTTTTACTATCTGCACCAAAACGTTTGCAAAATAAATAAAAATTCCATGCTTAGCAAAAGAAGTTCCTGTTTGAACAAAAAATGATAATAATGACTCCTCTTGTTGTTGTGTCAGAATAAGAGGTCAAAGTGCCAAGTTTAGAGAATACAAAAAATATAAATATAACAGTAAATGCAGTTTGCATATAATTAGGCTTCTTTTTAAAAACAATTTTTGTGCCCATCCCAGAGGTGCAATATTGTTTTAAACAAGATGACTGGAAAGAACTGAATTTTTCCTATTTTTATGCTAAATTTGGTGTCAACTGACAAAGTATTTGCAGAGAAAATGTCAATGTTAAAGTTTACCACGGACACACAGACACACGGACACACACAAACACACAGACAACCGAACACCGGGTTATAACATAGACTCACTTTGTTTACACAAGTGAGTAAAAAAATGAACAAATAAGTAAATAAATAAATAAATAAATTAAAAAAAAACAAAGGAATAATGACCAGCATCCTGACCTGTAATCTCTGTCTGTTTCAGCTGAGGCGACAGCCCTTCTCCATAAAGCACATAAAGCATATTCGTCAACAGCATTGAAGGGGTTAAGAAAAGGGAAACGGGGGGGAGGGGAAAGAAAACAACCAACAACCGAAGACAAGAGAGCAAACAGAGACCTTGAGAACAGATTGTATCTTGCTCGCTGCATTAAATCAGCATGACGCCCTCTGAGGGGGCTAAACACGTTTCTTTCCCTGTTTTGGCCACATACATACATACATACATACAGACAGACATACATCATAATACAGTCTGCAAAAAAATAAAAGCCAGCTGGTTTCTTTCTTTTCAGAGCGTCTTATTCAATCTTTAAAAAAAAAGTCACATTAAAAAAAAGGAAGAAAATAATAATAATAATAATAATAATAATAATAATAATAATAATAATAATAATAAGGATACTAATAAAGTCACGGATATACCAGGTCCATCATTGATCGTCGGGTTTGTCTATCTCTGTGTCTGTCTGCCTGTGTGTCTGTCTGTGTGTCTGTCTCTTTCTCTCTCTCTGTGTCTCTCTCTATCTCTCACTCTCCCTCCCTCTCTGTCCCTTTTTCTCGCTCCTTTCTCTCTCTCTCTCTCTCTCTCTCTCAGTGTCACCTCTATCTCTTTCCCTCCCTCTCCTTTTCAATGTTCGGTCCTCTCCTTGCATTTCCTGTCAATCACCCGAACCTTCATGCACAACGAACGCAGGTGGGCGGGGCCAAGTGGGCCTGTACGACAGATCCCATTGGCTAGAGGATCAGTGACGGCTCACTTCACACACAAAAAAAAGGCGCCGAAGAGAGAGAGCGTGGGAGGGGGTGGGGGTGGGAGAATAGGAAGGACAGAACTCATTCAAAGGCAAGGGACAGCCCATCCCATGTTAGTTCATGGGGGAAAGATATGAATAGAAACCCCGTTATGTTTGTCGGTTAAATGCGTTCATCTTTCCGTGTCTTCTTCGCAGAGAGGGAAGAAAAATGTTGCACTCACTCACTCGGTCTCCACATTCACTGCGGTGTATTCGTTCAATTTCCCACTTCTCAAGTTCAGGATGTCTTCTGCGTGAACTTGGAGGAGTTGTTGACGAAATAATATAGCGTGGTTTACTTGTGACATCTAATTTTATTACAGTAATTTCTGAAAGACACAGGTCGGCTTTCGAGAAATAACCCTACTGTGAGACATTCTAACTCTGAACGACGTGATGTGCGATCTTCAGAAGAACAAGTAAGTTTAATAATCCAGAAATAATTGCGAGGAATTCTACCTCCAACGCTATGATGCATGATTCGAAAGAAGAAGAAAGCTTAATAATCGATAAATTAATCTCCGGGAGAGATCGTTGTTCCCAACTATATTCATTATTGGATATTCAGTCATTCTTTCGAGTGATTACGTGTGATAAGTGTCCTAAACTCATATGAATGTCTGAATGCCAAAATGCGACAAGGCAGTTCTGCAAACGAATATATTGCCATTTACGTTCGTGATGATATCCGGTCACATATGTCCATGTGGTGTGATTTGACATAGTTAAAAAAAAACCATCTAAACGTTTGAGCTAGTTCAGCGAAGTCGCACTGGAATTAGACATTGTAACTGAGCGTTTATGATTGACCACTTGACGACATCTGTGGCAGTTTTTGTGTTATTGTCAAAAATGCAAGCACAGGACGTCACACCGAGTCCGAATCATTTTTGATTGCTGGATCTATGTGTGATCGTGTTCTTCAAAATGGACATGGAATCCAATCGTTTCTGATCAACAACCTGACTGAACTTTCGGCAGTGGCAGTTCTTGCGTTCTTCAAACAAACAAAGCGTCCACAGGACATCATTGGTATACCCAGTACGAAACATTTTTGATTGACGGATTTGAGCAACGTTCGTGTTCTTCACAATGGGCATGGCACCCAGACGTTTCTGATTGACAACCTGACTGGAACTGAGCAGTAACATTTTTTTGTTTTTGTTTCTCATTAAAAAAAAAAAAAAAAGCACCCGCTGGACATCTCACCTAGTACGAAACATTTTCTCTGATTGACGATCTAAGCTGCTTTCACTGATCTTCAATACAAAAAATAGACGTGGTATACCCAAACGTTTCTGCCTAATTGACAACTCGACGGCATCCAACCAGCAGCTGTTTTTGTGTGTTTTTTCTCCCGTTCTTTGTACAGATAAAACAAATGCATTCACCGACCATCACCACCACCACACCCTGGACAAAAACACACATCAGGCATGTGATGAGTCCTTGCCGAACGTTCTCAAGACTCTCGATGGCAGTCCTTTTCCTCTCCCTCGCCCTTCACCTCAACCTCTGGACGACATCCATGGCCCAGGAAGAGGAGGGCGAGACCTTTGTCCTGCCGTACACGGCGGCCGGCACAGGGACTGGGATGAACTCCTCCTCATCCCAGAACACCCTGACCCTGGGCTACATCACCACGGTGGGGGGCAACCTGGCCATCAGCTCTGAGGGCAGCAGCATCTCCGGGGCCATGACCCTGGCGGTGGAGACCATCAACCAGGACCCCACCGTCCTCCCCAACCACACCCTCACCTTTCTCTACGCCGACAACAAGGGCCGCGAGCTGCGCAGCATCCGGGTGCTGACGGAGCTGTGGCGGCGTGACGCTGTGGCTTTCATCGGCCCTGAGGACTTCTGTGCAACAGAGGCCAGGGTGGCTGCTTCCTGGAACCTGACCATGGTGTCCTATGTGAGTGTACTCTGTGTGTGTATGTGTGTGTGTGTGTGTGTGTGTGTGTGTGTGTGTGCGTGTGTGTTTGTGTATGCTGTGAGCGTGTGTGTGTCAGTCTGTATGTGTCCTATTGTTATACTGGTAGTGGTATTATTTGGCTTGATTAAGTTCAAGCCCGGCCCCTTTTATTTATAATAATCATTACTATTTTCCCCCGTTTGAGCCTGTTCGTATTTCTTCAACTGACGGTATTTTTTCTGTCTGTCTGTCTGTGTCTGTTTCTGTCTCTCTCTAGCAAACACACACA
>NC_134876.1:59703217-59720717 GCF_041734735.1 Babylonia areolata
GGAGAGAGTTAATAACGGCGGGGGGTAATTATTGCCCCGTTTATACTGCCAACTTCCCCAAGGTGGTTAACTAATCATGGCAAAATCATTATCAGTGACAAGTGACTTCATCAGACAGGTGACCGCTTAATTGCTGCTTTTAATTTCTGCCTCCTTCACTGGTGGTTTAATCAACCTAACCCATTGACCGCTGTTGTTGACAGGTATGTGCTTGTCAGTGAATGACTGTTGCTAAGAAAAGACAGAGATTGCAGGTCAGGTTGTCAGTCGCAGTTTCTTACGTAGACTTCTTACTCTTGGGGGGTAGTATTTATATTTGTGTTCAGCAAAATCATGATCATCAATAAAAAAAAATTTAAAAAAAGTACACAAATTAATGTAGTTGAAAATGGTATTCTCTTTGTTATAAATAATAACAATAATAATAATAATAATAATAATAATAATACAACTACTACTACTAATGATAATAATGGTATTTATATAGCGCTGAATCTTGTGCAAAAACAAATCAAAGCGCTTTCACACCAGTCATTCACACGCATGCATAACTCTAAAACTAAAGAAACTGTAGACAAGGAAGAGGTAGGCGAGGGAGGCTGTCTTGTGAAGAGGTGAGTTTTAAGGCCATACTTGAAAGAGCTGAGTGCGGAGACCTAACGACGCGAAAGGGGAAGTTCATTCCAAATACAAGGTCCAGAGACAGAGAAAGAACGGCGTCCAACAGTGGAGTGTTTGAATCTTGGTATGCGTAAACAGAGTGGATCCGAAGCCGATCGTAGAGAGCGAGATGGAGCGTAGAGGTGAAGGCAGCCACAAAGACAGGAAGGGGCAGATTTGTGAATACGTTTATAACATAGAGTGCTGATCTTATACTTTATTCTGTGTGAGACATTAACCATAGCTCAGCAGTCAAAGTGACAATCAAGCAGGGCGAGTGGGGTGGGGGGTGGGGGTGGGGGGTTGGGGGGGAGCCTCACTGAGGCTAACTTTCTAACTGACCAGTGAAACGTGCGTTCGTCGATCAAACGTGGGGTGGAATTTTCGTGGTTTAGTTAATTAGCCTGCAGCAGCAGCAGCAGCTACTGTTATCAGTCTTCTTGCCTGATTCCGATCAGGTCTGGTTTGATTGACTGAATGATTGATTGATTGATAAAGTGGTTGACGTGGCACTGTTGTCTGACTGACGGGAGGGAAGTGGGGGAAGGGGGCACGGGGGGTGGCGGTCATTGAATCCCAGATGATGATGATGATGATGATGGTGATGGTGGTGTGGTGGTTGTGGTGGTGGTGGTTTGTGTGTGTGTGTGTGTGCGTGTGTGTGTGTGTGTGTGTGTGTGTGTGTGTGTGTGTGTGTGTGTGTGTGTGTGTGTGTGTGTGTGGTCGTGCTAGCGTCCGTGCCTACGAATGTGCGTGTGTATGTAAGTGTGTGTGCGTGCGTGCGTGCGTGTGTGTGTGTGTGTGTGTGCGTGCGTGCGTGCGTGTGTGTGTGTGTGTGTGTGTGTGTGTGTGTGTGTGTGTGTGTGTGTGTGTGTGTGTGTGTGTGTGTGTGTGTGTGTGTGTGTGTGTGTGTGTGTGTGTGTGTGTTGAATAAAAACAGAAGCATTTAAACGTCGTAAAACGATCAACCGACAGGTGCTGCAGACATAAATTTAGCATAAAGGAAAGGGCAGCGCACCATACTGTTCTACATAGAATACATAAGGCCTGACTGAGCATGTTTTCCATGTTCACACAGCTAAAAAGGTGTGACATGATAGTACAGTTTTTACTGTAGTTTTGATTTTCCTGGGAAAACGAGGGGGTGGAGATGGGT
The DNA here is from genome assembly GCF_041734735.1 of Babylonia areolata. NCBI lineage: Eukaryota > Metazoa > Mollusca > Gastropoda > Neogastropoda > Buccinidae > Babylonia > Babylonia areolata. The sequence goes on from NC_134876.1 coordinate 59,705,034, forward strand.
GGGTGGTGTGGGTGGTAGATGTGTATGCGCGCGCGCGCGCACGTGTGTGTGTGTGTGTGTGTGTGTGTGTGTGTGTGTGTGTGTGTGTGTATAACAAGCAGACAGGCAGACAGACAGACAGAGTTCTAAACTTAGTAACAGTCAAACCAGACTGACAACAGAAGGTTCTGGTTTGTTAAGCTCCTTCGAAGTCAGGACTCCCCCACGCCGCAATCCCAGCCCCCTTCACACACACACACACACACACACACACACACACACACACACACACACACACACACACACACACACACACACACACACACACAGCGGATTGATGTGCGTGGAAGGGGATAAGGGATGCGACATAAAAGCTTGCTTATTTTGCTGCTGCTGTGACGGGCGCAATAGCCGAATGGTTAAAGCGTTTGCATTTTCGATCTGAGGGTGACCGGAGTTCGAATCTCGGTAACGGCGCCTGGTGGGTAAAGGGTGGAGATTTCTCCGATCTCCCAGGTCAACATAATGTGCAGACCTGCTTAGTGCCTGAACCCCCTTCGTGTGTGTAACGCAAGCAAAAGATTAAATACGCACGTTTAAGATCATGTAATGCACGTCAGCGTTCGGTGGGTTGTGGAAACAAGAACATACCCAGCATGCACACCACCGAAAACGGAGTATGGCTGCCTACATTTTAGCGGGGTAAAAATGGCATGCGCGTGAAAGCCCACTCGTGTACATACGAGTGAACGTGGGAGTTGCAGCCCACGAACAAAGTAGAAGAAGCTGCTGCTGCTGTTGTAATCATCACGAAGCAATACAGTTTCAAGATGTCACAGCGCGCGGACTAATGAATAAAGAGAAACAAAAATCAGTAAAAAAACAAAAACAAACCCAAACAAACAAACAAAAAACCAACCAAACAAAAAAATCCACAAACAAATAAAAACAAATCAAAAACAGCTCACGAGAACTTAAGTCTGAATAACAACAATGTGAAAGAGATACCTGTCTGTTGTTATTGCTCTTGTTGTTGTTGTTGTTTGTTTTTGTTGTAGCTGTTGTTGTTGTTGTAATTCTATTTTAGCTGTGTTGCTCGCTCTTTTCTGTTGGTTTAGATTAAAGTTTGTTTCCATGTCAACATAACACTGTTACAAATATAATACGAATTCGACAGCACAATGAGAAGGTTTTACAAATAAAGTACTGTCGCAATAATTATAAAGTCACATTCATACATTGAATATATGACGGATGTCATGTTTTTTGCAGGTTAAAATGAACGTGATTTTTAATTCAAAGAAGATTTTTTTTTAAAGATGCATATGGTGGAATGGAGAAAAGCGACCAATAATGCGAGCAAAAGTTTCAGATCAGTTATCAGTTTCAGTTGTCGTTTCTTTTTTCTCTCCACTTTTAGTTTCGGATTTTTTCAAGGAAGGCATTAAACCAGACACACACACACACACACACACACACACACACACACACACACGCCCCTCACCCACCCCCTTCCTCTCTACAGCCATAAATAAATACGCTGGTAGTATAGTAACATACACACTGTAACTAACTATCCCACGGAACGCTGTGCCGACAAGTCAGTGCACTTTTCCCCGCCGTCCACTGAACTGAATGGGTTCACCACCACACAACAGCATTTGCACAGACCGGATATCATTTCCTGCTCGGCGGGGCAACAGGAAAGCCTTAATATTTTATTTCTTCCTCCATATTTTTCTTGCATAACTGAAAGACAGAGGAGTTCGTGAGGGGATGAAAGAACGAGTAAATGAATGAATGAATGAATGAATGACTTGCCAATGACTGCTTGCGTCGATGAGTTAACTCAGCCACACTATTGCGAAAATCGAAACGGAAACGTTTTTTTTTCAAAAGGTATGTAATTCAATATTTAGGGGATTGTATTGATATAGTGCGCTTACACAGACGCAGACGGACAGGCAGACAGAAAAAACACACATACACACACACGCACGCGTGCGTGCGTACAAACACGTATAAAAACACATACACATTCACGCACACCACATGCATACACACATGCAAATACAAACACAACACATGCACACACGTACGCAAGCAAATACAAACACACATACTTATACACACAAGCACACATACATGCGATGTAGAAAGGTAGTTGTTGCCTATTCAGTCTAACATCTTGATATAAGATTTGACTTTGACTTCCATATACACACGCACACACACACACACACACACACACACACACACACGCGCGCGCGCGCGCACACACACACACATACACATACATACGCACACACACACAAGTACACACAAAGAAATATCCATGACTGTGGCTTATTCAAGACATGTATACAAATCAACCCTTCTGAAGTCATTGGAATGAACACTAATGGTTTTTTGTTGTTGTTGTTGCTGTTTTTTATTTTGTTTTTTTCAACTGATGACAAACAACATCAAAAGGCCTTGTGAGATCATTCGCTAAAAATTAATCTATCAGTATTCTCCACAGTTTCAAAGATCTATGAGATCGATGACATTCGTGTTTAGTTCTTAATACGAACAACACGAACTGGAGAGAAGAAAGAGAATGAGAAGAGTAGTCAGAATCATTATGCAGAACTGGGATAATTATATGCCTCTGGCTTTTTTCTCGTTTCGGCGATTTTGAATTCAGATCTTGCAACACGGTTTGTGCTGTAGGGGGAGACATCTGTTGTCGCCTTGTGTGTGTGTGTGTGTGTGTGTGCGTGTGCGTGCGTATGTGTGTGTATGTGTGTATGAGTGTGTGTGCATGTGTATGTATGTATGTGTGTGTGTGTGTGTGTGTGTTGAATTGATGGGATATGTGCTTTGCCGCTGGGTATATCTTTATGCAGTGTCCACATCACGATTTCGGTTTTATTCTTAACGCATTAGGCATGTTAAAATACACAGACATATACACGTGCAAACATACATGGGCACGGACACACACACTCACACACTCACACACACACACACACACACACACACACACACACACACTCACACACTCACTCACACACACACACACACATGCACACACGCGCGCACGCGCTTGCCCATGCATGTGCAAGTACAGACTATATATATATATATATATATATATATATATATGTGCATATATCCTATCCACCCCTCTCTCTCACTCACTCTCTCACTCACTCTCTCTCTCTCTCTCAACATCTGACGTGGCAAGATGTTCATGCTTTCGGTTTGCTCATCTGATGACGTTGATGGAATTTCCAAAACTCAATAATTTTTGCCAAAATTAATTGCTGAATCACAGTTCTCTCTCTCTCTCTATATATGTATATATATATTTTTTTTTTTCTGTAATGTGAATATGTTCCTGCGCAAAAGAACGATTTTCTTTTTCTTTTTTCCCCCTCTCTGTCACTCCCACCACCAGAAATGTGACGACGCTGAGGTCTCCGACAAGAAGCAGTACGGTACGTTCGCCAGGACTCAGCCCCCTAGCACACAGTCGGCCAATTCCATGCTGGCCCTGATGAGACACTATGGCTGGTCCCGCTTTACTATCGTGGCCGAGGTGTGTGTTGATATTGTTATTGTTATCAATATTCTTCTTCTTCTTCTTCTTGTTATTATTATTATTATTGTTGTTGTTTTTGTTATCATCATCATCATTATCATTTTTGACTCACTTGTGTAAACAAAGTGAGTCTATGTTTTAACCCGGTGTTCGGTTGTCTCTCTCTGTGTGTGTGTGTGTGTGTGTGTGTGTCCGTGGTAAACCTTAACACCGACATTTTCTCTGCAAATACTTTGTCAGTTGACACCAAATTTGGCATAAAAAATAGGAAAAATTCAGTTCTTTCCAGTCATCTTGTTTAAAACAATATTGCACCTCTGGGATGGGCACAAAAAAATAATAAAAGAAGCCTAATTATATGCAAACTGCATTTACTGTTATATTTATATTTTTTTGTATTCTCTAAACTTGGCACTTTGACCTCTTATTCTGACACAACAACAAGAGGAGTCATTATTATCATTTTTTGTTCAAACAGGAACTTCTTTTGCTAAGCATGGAATTTTTATTTATTTTGAAAACGTTTTGGTGCAGATAGTAAAAAAAGGGAAATTACTCTGTAATTAATGCTAGGGGACTTAATTTATCACAAGTGAGTCTTGAAGGCCTTGCCTCTCTTGTTTTAATTGTTGTTGTTATTATCATTGTCATTATCATCACTGTTATTATTATTATTATCATTATCATCGTTATTATTGTTAGTAGTAGTAGTAGTAGTATTCTTATTATTACTATTATTATTACTGTTATTATTATTAGTAGTAGTAGTCGTAGTAGCAGTAGTAATAGTAGTAGTATGAATTTTTTTTAACATTCCTTTATGTCAGTTATTATTTAAATTTGTGTTTTTATTGTGAAACGCGCTGAGCCCCACCGGAGATGACAGTATTATGCTACATGAGCCTGCATAATAATGATAATAATAATAATATTATTATTGTTGTTGTTGATATCATTTGTACGTACTATTATGCCAGTTATTCTTAAATTAGTATATTTTGTAGTAAAGCGCGGTGATCCCCATCTGAGGGCACAAGCCTGCTTTTCTAGTTCTTCTTCTTGATGCCGATACATGATTTGTTGTTGTTGTTGTTCTTCTTCTTCTTATCTTCATCATCATCATCTTTTTCTTCTTCCCCTCCTCCTCCTCCCCCCTAATCCTCTTCATCATCGTCATTTTGTTGTTGTTCTTCTTTTTCTTCGTCGTCGTCGTCGTAGTAGTAGTAGTAGCAGTGGTGGTTGTGGTGATAACAGTAGCAGAAAAGGAAATCGGAAGCTGTATGGCCAACGTCTCGCGTTCATCAAGGATTTGACCAAGACCTTCCGACAGGAAACATTTGCAGGGAGCAAGGAGAAGAGGCCGGCAGGAGAAGAGGTGGGAGGACAGCAACTCAAAGAGTGGACAGGTGACAACTCAAAGAGTGGACAGGTGACAACTAGGGGTGGACAGGTGACAACTCAGCGTGGACAGGTGACAACTCAGCACAACTCAGCGTGGACATGTGACAACTCAGCGTGGACAAGTGACAACTCAGTGTGGACAGGTGACAACTCAGTGTGGACAAGTGACAACTCAAAGTGGACAGGTGACAACTCAGAGTGGACAAGTGACAACTCAGTGTGGACAAGTGACACCTCAGCGTGGACAGGTGACAACTGAGAGTGGACAGGTGACAACTCAGCGTGGACAGGTGACAACTCAGCGTGGACAGGTGACAACTCAGTGTGGACAGGTGACAACTCAGCGTGGACAGGTGACAACTCAGTGTGGACAGGTGACAACTCAGCGTGGACAGGTGACAATTCAGCGTGGACAGGTGACAACTCAGCGTGGACAGGTGACAACTCAGAGTGGACAGGTGACAACTCAGCGTGGACAGGTGACAACTCAGCGTGGACAGGTGACAACTCAGCGTGGACAGGTGACAACTCAGCGTGGACAGGTGACAACTCAGCACAACTCAGCGTGGACATGTGACAACTCAGCGTGGACAAGTGACAACTCAGTGTGGACAGGTGACAACTCAGTGTGGACAAGTGAGAACTCAAAGTGGACAGGTGACAACTCAGAGTGGACAAGTGACAACTCAGTGTGGACAGGTGACAACTCAGTGTGGACAGGAGACAACTCAGCGTGGACAGGTGACAACTCAGAGTGGGCAGGTGACAACTCAAAGAGTGGACAGGTGACAACTCAGCGTGGACAGGTGACAACTCAGAGTGGACAGGTGACAACTCAAAGAGTGGACAGGTGACAACTCAGAGTGGACAGGTGACAACTCAGAGTGGACAGGAAACAACTCAAAGTAGACAGGTGACAACTCAGCGTGGACAGGTGACAACTCAGCGTGGACAGGTGACAACTCAGAGTGGACAGGTGACAACTCAGAGTGGACAGGAAACAACTCAAAGTAGACAGGTGACAACTCAGCGTGGACAGGTGACAACTCAGCGTGGACAGGTGACAACTCAGAGTGGACAGGTGACAACTCAGAGTGGACAGGTAACAACTCAGAGTGGACAGGTGACAACTCAGAGTGGACAGGTAACAACTCAGAGTGGACAGGTGACAACTCAGCGTGGACAGGTGACAACTCAGAGTGGACAGGTGACAACTCAGAGTGGACAGGTGACAACTCAGCGTGGACAGGTGACAACTCAGCGTGGACAGGTGACAACTCAGAGTGGACAGGAAACAACTCAAAGTGGACAGGTGACAACTCAGCGTGGACAGGTGACAACTCAGCGTGGACAGGTGACAACTCAGCGTGGACAGGTGACAACTCAGAGTGGACAGGTGACAACTCAAAGTGGACAGGTCTAACACTGAGTGAGACAGTCAGAAGGACAGACGACGGTGAGGGACGGAAGAGGCTGGCTGCCAAATGTGTGGTGTCCCACGGTCCACGAGACTACGGGATATATAGAAAGATAGTGGTGGTGGTGGTAGTAGCAGTAGCAGTAGTAGTGGTAGTAGTAGTAGTAGCAGCAGCAGCAGCAGCAGTAGTAGTAGTAGTAGTAGTACTAGTAGTAGCAGCAGGAGCGGCAGTAGTAGTAGTAGCAGAAGCAGCAGTAGTAGTAGTAGTAGCAGCAGTAGTAGTAGTAGCAGCAGCAGAAGCAGCAGTAGTAGTAACAGAAGCAGCAGCAGTAGTAGTAGCAGTAGCAGAAACAGCAGCAGCAGCAGCAGCAGTAGTAGTAGTAGTAGTAGTAGTAGTATAGTCTCGCTTCAACATCGTGGTGGAGGTGAGTAAAACAGACACTTGATTACTTGTTGTTGTTGTTGCTGTTCATCATCATCATCATCATCATCATCATCGTCTTCTTCTTCTTCTTCTTCACCATCATCACCTTCTCCTCCTCCTCTTCGTTATCCTCATTCTTGTTGTTGTTGTTCTTCTTCTATTGTTTTCGTTTCGTCATCAACCTCCCTTTATCGACATCATCAACCCCTTCCCCCCCCCCCCCCCCCCCCCAGGAGACAGCGCTGATGCTGAAGGCAGGGCAGAACCTCCGCCGTCTGGCCGAGGCCAGCAACATGACCGTCAACGACTTCGTCAACGTCTCCGAGTACAGCGCCCTGTATGACCGTTACAAAGTGGGTCACATCGTGCACACCACCTACCTCAGGACACGAGGTGAGTTCATGGTGATGATGGTGGTGGTGGTTATGATGATGATGGTGGTGGTGATGATGATGATGATGATTATGATGATGGTGATGGTGATGATGATGATAATGGTGGTGGTGATGATGGTGGTGATGATGATGATGATGATGGTGGTGGTGGTGGTTATGATGATGATGATGATGGTGATGGTGGTGGTGATGATGATGATGATGGTCATGATGATGATGATGGTTATGATGATGGTGATGGTGGTGATGATGATGATGATGATGGTGGTGGTTATGATGATAATGACGATGGTGATGATGGTGGTGGTTATGATGATGATGGTGGTGGTTATGATGATGATTATGATGATGGTGATGGTCATGATGATGATGATGGTTATGATGATGGTGATGGTGGTGATGATGATGATGATGATGGTGGTGGTTATGATGATAATGACGATGATGATGATGGCGGTGGTGATTATGATGGTGATCCTGGTGATGATGATGGTGGTGATGATGATGTTTATGCTGCTGCTGCTGCTGCTGCTGATGATGGTGGTGGTGGTGGTGGTGATGACGAGTACAGCCACCTGTACCACCATTATAAAGTGGGCCACATCGTGTACAACACCTAGCTCAGGGCAGGGGGCCAGTTCATGGTGATGATGATGATGACGGTGGTGATGGTGATGGTGATGGTGATGATGATGATACGAGCGCGTGTGTGTATGTGCGTGTATGTGAGTGAATGTGTGTGTATGTGTGTGTTAGTGTGCACGCGTGCGTGTGTGTGCGTGCGTACGCGCGCGCGCGTGCTTATATGTGTGTGTGTGCTTGTGTGTGTGTATGTGTGTGTGTGTGTGTGTGTGCGTGTGCGCGCGCGCGTGTGTGTATGTATTTGCACACATGTGCGTACGCATGTGAATGTAGGTGCGCGCTAGTTCGCAGAATGTAGCCCATCATCATTATTTTTATTATCATCATTGTTATTATTATCTTTTTTTTTTTTTTGCCTTCTGCATGATCATCTTTCATTGTGTATATCATATCTGACCCGGTGCCAAATGTTCAGGTGCAAGACAACCAGCTGTGTCGCTGCTTGGTACACTGACCACACTCATTGTGGTGCTACCTACTGTAGCCCACCAAGTGCCGGTCATGCGGTCAGTTTTAACAGCCACGAGATAGTGGTCAGTCATTGACACGCTTGGCTGTGCAGTCTTGTCCCCCCTAGCAAAAGGGGGCCAGGGGTGGGAAGAGGGTGGAAACGTGAAAAGGGGGGGGGGGGGGGGGGGGGGGGGGGGGGGGGGGGTGAGGGGGGTACGACCAAGCCTCGGCTGGTACATATGTATAAATATAATTATCTGAGATGGAGAGACTGATAGTAATGCTATGGATATGCGTGACTGGCTCTCTTCTTCTTCTTCTGCGTTCGAGGGCTGCAACTCCCACGTTCACTCGTATGTACACGAGTGAGCTTTTACGTGTATGACCGTTTTTACCCCGCCATGTAGGCAGCCATACTCCGTTTTCGGGGGTGTGCATGCTGGGTATGTTCTTGTTTCCATAACCCACCGAACGCTGACATGGATTACAGGATCTTTAACGTGCGTTTTTGATCTTCGGCTAGCATATACACACGAAGGGGGTTCAGGCACTAGCAGGTCTGCACATATGTTGACCTGGGAGATCGTAAAAATCTCCACCCTTCACCCACCAGGCGCTGTCACCGTGATTCGAACCCGGGACCCTCAGATTGAAAGTCCAATGGCTTTAACCACTCGGCTATTCCGCCCGTCGCCACTGGCTCTCGATGGGGAGGGAGGGGGGGGGGGGGCGGGAGAAAGAACCCCCCTCCCCACCCCCCCCTACCCCCCGCACCCCGGTGTAGCTGCATATTCCTACCCACTGTTGGTTTTCACTCCGCTCCGGGGTTAGTTTCAATGTTAGTTTCAAGGAGAGTGTCGAAGCGTACGAACTGATCCACATACGCTACACGACATCTGCGTTAAAAAAAAAGAAAAGAAAAAGAAAAAAAAAGACAAGAGTGGCGAGGCCTTCCAGACTCACTTGTGACACGCGCTGTATACAGTAAAGGAATCTAGGGGGGGGGGGGGGGGGGGGGGGGGAACCCAAAGACATTAAAGAAATCGTTAAAATGGGTCCTGTATTGAATAATAATAAGCTTTGGAGAAAAAATGACGGAAACGAAGGTGAGCGGTCTGATGGTGATGATTTTTTTTTTTTTTTAAAGAATATTTATCTACATACATATATCTTTATAATTCTCGTTTCACATTGACATTGTACGACGATGACGACGACGATGCTGCTGCTGATATGACGACGCCGACGACGACGATGACGACGATAATTACAATGACGACGACGACGACGACGATAAAGATGATGACGACGACCACGAAGACAACGACGATGATGATAATGACGACGACGATGACGACGACGACGATAAAGATGATGACGACGACCACGACGACGTTGATGATGGTGATAATGACGATACTGTCTTTTGTTGTTGTTGTTTAGTCTACGTGCTGTACACGCTGTCGGAACTGTTCATCGACTTCGTCAATACCCTGCAGTCCATGGGGCTGACGGACACTGGAGAGTACGTAGTCATCGGTATCAAGGACGATGAGGCCTATGACTACAGCAAGGCCATGGACTACATCTTCCAGGGTGGGTAGTGCGTGTGGTGTGGTGTGTGGTGTGGTGGTGTGGTGTATGGTGTGGTGTGGTGTATGTTGTGGTGTATTTCGTATTTCTCTTTTTTTTTTTTTATCACAACAGATTTCTCTGTGTGAAATTCGGGCTGCTGTCGCCAGGAACAGCGACACTCATTTGGTGTGGTGTTGTATCGTGTTTGTGTGTGTGTGTGTGTGTGTGTGTGTGTGTGTGTGTGTGTGTTGTGTTGTGTTGTGTTGTGTTGTGTCGTGTAGATTGGCCTGGACTGGCTCGTCGTATCGTGTAGTGTTGTATTTTCTATAGCAAGGCTATGGACTACTACATCTTTCACGGTCAGTAGAGTGTTGATTATTGTGTTGTGTTGTGTTATGTTGTGTTGGGCTGCGTTATACTGAACCGCATTTTGTTTGACTACGGCCATGGACTGCATCTTCCTATCGTCAGTAGTGTGTGTTAAACTAGTCCCCACCCCCTCCCCACCACCACCACAATGAATTTGTAATGGCATTCTCATTTTATTTCTCACATATTATGGGATTCTGCTTCCGTTAGTGTGTGTGTGTGTTGCGGTTTCATTCTTGTTTCCTCGTTACGGCTTCAATAGCAAAGGCTATATACCTTGTCTTTTCCTATTGTGAGTACAAAAACACGTGGATTATATATAATAACTCCTGGTATAATTATTTTACGCTAGGAGTGGGTTCCCGCTCATCTCTTTCCTTCTTCTCCTTTTTTCATTCATTCATTCATTCATTCATTCATTCATTTCCATCAGCCATTTTAGCAAAGCCAAAGATTTCATGGTGTGTGTGTGTGTGTGTGTGTGTGTGTGTGTGTGTGTGTGTGTGTGTTTCTTCCTATGTTTTAACGTTTTTTTCACCCATGTGCTTTTAAACGGTGTACAAGTGTGTGTGTGTGTGTGGGGGGGGGGGGGTGCGGGGGAAGGGTAGGATATATAGATGTGTCTGTGTCTTAAAGAGAGAGAAGAGAGGAGAGATATATAGAGAGAGACAGAGACAGATACAGTTGGAGAGATAGAGATCTGTGTCTTGAAGAGAGAGAGAGAGAGAGAGAGAGAGAGAGAGAGAGAGAGAGAGAGAGAGAGAGAGAGAGTTACGATCCAACGTGCGATGCCTGAGTGAGCACAGTCCTTGTAAGCAATGACTGAAAATGATCCTCGTCTGTAGGTCTGTCAACCCAAGCGCTTCAAAGAAACAAACCAAACCATCATTAACTGTACCAGGCAATAAAACTTTCCCAGATCCTCTCGCCCCTTCCCTCTCCCCCCTCACTCTCACCCCCATCTCCACCCTGCCCCCTATTTTCCCATTAGACTCATTCACTATATACACCAAGGGAAAAAGTTCTTCATCGTCGGACAAAATTTTAGACACCAAGTGTCAATCCTGTCCGGTTGGCAACTGACATGATCCCTATTATTTCGGGCAAGGATACTAGTAGTATGGTAACACTTAGTTGACAGTGCCTGGAAAAGGAACAACGACCGGTCAGGTTTCTGTGCGTAGGGTTTTATTGTATGGCAGACTATAAGCTGCAAAAACTGACATTTTAGTCATGTGTCTCGAAAACTTTGAATATTGCGGATTTTGTAAAGCACGTAGAGTTCAGGATAGTGTGCTAAACAAGTATTTATTCATTCATTCTTCTTTTTTCGTGTTCTTGTTCTAGTTGTTGTTGATGTTGATGATGTTGTTGTTGTTGTTCTTCTTCTCGTTTTAAAAAGCACAGATTTTGTGCCCAGTATAATGCCATACACGTCAATGTCCAGTGTGAGACATCATGTCAACCAACCCGCGGTAGATGTCTGGCCAAAGTGTGATAACAGCTTAGGTGGACAATGAATGGCCAGGCAGCTTTGGAAAATGCTTGTGTGTGTGTGTGTGTGTGTGTGTGTGTGTGTGGGCAGGCTTTTTTTTTGTTTTGTAAACGAGTGGTTAGTGAGAGAAGGTAAGAACTTAAAGGGATGTTGGGGAAATCGAGATAGGGAGATGTCTTGGTCGCTGCCTGTCTTTCTCTGTCTGTCTCTGTCTCTGTCTGTCTCTCTCTCTGCATGTCTATTTGCTGTTCAGTTATACATGTTCTTGAAACAACTTCTTTTCACGCCCGATTGTACTTTCTTCCTGAGAAAAATGGAAAGTTGTAGATTTAGAGATGTCTAAGAAAAAAAAAAAAAAGGTGTCCCGAGATTGGGTGGTCTGAGCAATTCCCATATCAGGCTTTGATTTCCACTTTCATTTTTATTGTCTTCCTTTTTTCTTTCTTTTTTCTCCTGTCCTTTCTTTGATTTCTTTCTGTTTTTGTCGTTATCATTGTTCATGTTGTTGTTCAATCCCTGGTCGAATCAAACTGAAAATAACCATCCATCTATTTGTTCCTTTTTCACAATGCTCGCAACGGATCTTCCTGGTAAGTCATATCCGTAACACTCGTGGATATTGAACTGACAATAATAATAATAAAGATATTGATGATGATGATGATGATGACAACGCCAACGACGACAATGATGATGATCATCACACACACGCACGCACGCACGCACGCACGCACGCACACAAAACACACACACACACACACACACACACACACACACATATCTCTTTATGATTATTGCATATTGTATTGATAGCATATACCGCTGTTTTGGCGAAAATTCAGTATTGTTTCACTATTTTCCCGAAGAAGAAACATATACAATTTCCCCAAGTAGTCTTTAACTTTTGTGCGAAATCTGCATCACACGATGATTTCCAGTTATAGATCTGCTGTTGTAGGTCTGTTTGTCTACAGTGTTTTGATCATGTCAACTGTGTGCGATGTATTGCACGTGTTCCATTGTTCCGCTGGTTCCGATTCATTTCACAAAAGAATAGACTCATTTATCCTACTTTCTGATCACGATTACTACAATTTGAAGAATGCAGTCTGTTTTCTTATGGTTTGTTGCTGATGTATTAAAATGCATTTTCTTTTAAGCCAGTGAAATATTTACATAGACAAGGGCAAGACATTTCAGTTTCACACACACACACACACACACACACACACATACACACACACACACACACACGCACAAAACAAATACACACACACACACACACACACACACACACACACATCTCTTTATGATTATTGCTTATTGTATTGATAGCATATACCGCTGTTTTGGCGAAAATTCAGTATTGTTTCACTATTTTCCTGAAGAAGATGCCTATACAATTTACCCAAGTAGTCTTTAACTTTTGTGCGAAATCTGCATCACACGATGATTTCCAGTTATAGATCTGCTGTTGTAGGTCTGTTTGTCTACAGTGTTTTGATCATGTCAACTGTGTGCGATGTATTGCACGTGTTCCATTGTTCCGCTGGTTCCGATTCATTTCACAAAAGAATAGACTCATTTATCCTACTTTCTGATCACGATTACTACAATTTGAAGAATGCAGTCTGTTTTCTTATGGTTTGTTGCTGATGTATTAAAATGCATTTTCTTTTAAGCCAGTGAAATATTTACATGGACAAGAGCAAGGCATTTCAGTTTCACACACACACACACACACACACACACACACACACACACACACACAAAACACAAACAAACAAACACACACACACACACACACACACACACACACACACACACACACACACAGAAGGTCGTCAATCACAAGTAAATTCGGTGACACTCCAATTAGTGGAGGTAATGAGATTGTATACAACAAGACAAGTGTTCCCAAAGTGAGGTTTGTAAATCAAACATTCACTTAACTCGACCTCGTTATTAGATCGTCACGGTCAAATAGACAAAAAAAATATGTGTGTGTTGTGTGTGTGTGTGTGTGTGTGTGTGTGTGTGTGGAGAGCGGGGAGGTGAGGGGAGGGGGAGAGAGTCAGCGGGGGCGTGGGGGGGCAGAGACAGCAAATAAGATTGTCCAGCGGAGGCCCATGTGCAGATAGGGGGTGGAGGGTGGATGCGGGCGGGGGTAGGGATGTGGGTACTGGAAGGAGAGGGGTGACATTAAGAGTGTGGAAGGGGGGGGGGGAACGGGTGAAGTAAAATAGGGTTGTGGGAGAGAGAGGGTGTTTGTGTGTGTGCGGGGAGTGTGAGAGGTATGGAGGCGAGGGAGGGAGCAGGGGGGGGGGGAGGGGCTGAGCAAGATAAAGGGGAATTGAGAGTTTGATGAGGCAGGAAACTTAAGAATACCTTTAGGGAGAATGTGTAAGGTCTGGGTTTGGAGAGAGGTTTAAGGAGGAAGTTTTTTTTTTTTTTAAGCAAGGGAGGAGGGGGGGAGGGGTCACGGGGGGAGGGGAGAGGGGCGACTTTTTGCCCCAGTAACCTTTAACCTGCCCTTCTGCCCTGTGGGTTGGGCACTGATAGAATAGACCCACTGCCCTGCCATGCATGTCGTAAGAGGCGACTAAGGCAGGACCACCTTGCCCGGAGGATAAAGGGGTTTGCGTAGGGTTAACTCTCCTGCCTGTAAAAAAGACCAGTTACAGAAGCATCGACGACAAAGAACCAAAACATTCACCTGGGCAAGGAAGGGTCTCCGTCCCGGAGACTTATGACGCAGTGCAGTGAAAGCCAAAAGGAAGCTGCAAGCACCAAACTCCGCATCTTCAACTCCAATGTGAAGTCAGTTCTGCTCTACGGATGCGAGACATGGCGGACAACACAGACGATGCAGCAGAAGATTCAGACATTCTTCAACACTTGTCTGAGGCGCATCTACAAGATCCGATGGAATGGGAAGATCCGAAACGAAGATCTGTGGGAGCGAGCGGGACAAGAACCAGTGGCCAAGCAGATACTGCGGAGGAAGTGGGGCTGGATCGGACACACCCTCAGGAAGCCAGTGTCCAGCATCACACGCCAAGCCCTGACCTGGAACCCGCAGGGAAAGAGGAAAAGAGGCCGGCCTCGCAACAGCTGGAGGCGAGACACCGAGGCAGAGCTGAAGCAGCAATGGACCAACTGGACTGGAATGGCCAGAACAGCCCAGAACAGAGTGCGATGGCGAGGGGTCGTCGATGGCCTATGCTCCACCAGGAGCGATGGGCAAAATGAAATGATGTGACGTGATGTCACGGAATGAGATCATCGCCCAGTGACGTCAACAGTGCTGATATCGCTAAAGCTAAACTTCTTTTTTTTCCCTAAGCCTGTCATTCAGTCGTCGCAGAGAGGCGCCGCGGCCAAATCGCTTGGGCGTTGGACTTCAAGATTCAGTATTCACCGGTGAGCAGGGTTCGAGTCCCCGTTTCAGCAGAGTGTTGTGTCCTTGGGAAAGGCACTTCTACTCCGACTTTCCTCTTTCCACCCATGTGTGAATGTTGAGCCCTTGACCTACTTATAGACTTGGTCTCCGACCGCGGATAGGTGCTATATAAGTATCCATATCATCATCATCATATCGTAGATCTAAAGCGAATATGAATTCACTTCTCCCGATGCCCATGAAAAGACTATGGGATCTTTTAGGACCTGGTGGATCACAGACCTAGTGGAACGTAGACCGCGGGGAGAACTTAGGCCCGGCAGAAAGTATGTGGACCTACACTACAGCACCACCCATTTTAAGATATTTTTTCCAGTCTTAATTGTTTTTCCTATCGAAGTGGATTTTCTAAATAATTTTGCCAGGAACAACCCTTTTGTTGCTGTGGGTTCTTTTTACGTGCATGCTGCACACGGGACCTCGGTTTATCGTCTCATCCGAATGACTAACGTCCAGACCACCACTTAAGGTCTAGTAGAGGGGGAGAA
>NC_134876.1:59725717-59740717 GCF_041734735.1 Babylonia areolata
GAGAAAGACAACAGACATCTGGGTTCTTTCATTATTTTCATGCTGTTATAAATTTTAAACAAAATGCGTCAGCATGTTTGTTTGGGAAAATATTCGCATATTCACATGTAACAATGTGATATTTTACATGCTTTGTTTTGGGGCTCATTTCATCGCGCTGTAAAAATGATCATGGCCACGATGGCAAGTTTATTTTGTCAGGAAAATTAATGATCATATATATATATATATATATATATATATATATATATATATATATATATATATATATAGTGTGCATGTGTTTGTTTCCCAGACGTTTGTTGAGGATATCGCAGTCTACGGAAACAAAATCCCACTGGACGAACCAGAGTGTGGCTATGACGGTGAAAGATGTAGACCCGTTCCAGGTGAATTGTGTTTGTGTGTGTGTGTGTGTGTGTGTGTGTGTGTGTGTGTGTGTGGTGGGTCTGGGTCTGGGTGTGTTTGTCAATTGGTAGAGGGTGAGGCACGAGCAAACACACACACACACACAAACAAACAAACAAACAAACAAACACGCACACACACACACACACACGCACTCACACACACACACACACACACACACACACAAACACACACAAACAAACACACACACACACATACACGCACCCACACACACACACAGCACACTACACACCACACCGCACCACAACACACCACACCACACAGACACACATATTCACACACACACACAAACTCACGCACACAAACACAAACAGGCACCCACACACACACACACACACACACACACACACACTCAAGCACACAAACACAAACAGGCACCCCCCCCCACCCACACACACACACACACTCACTCACTCACTCCCCCCCCACCCCAATCACCCCCACACACTCACCCATTCACTCCTACCCCCCTTCCCCCCCTGACACACACACTCACTGACTACACAATGTTGATGTTTCAGACTTTATTCCCCACATGGTAGGAGGCAGTCTGGCTGGCCTCGTCTTCATCGGTGTCTGCGTTCTGGTGGGATTCTACAGGTAGGTACATACGTACGTGGTTGTCATCATCATCCACGTCGTCGTCAACATCAATATCATCAACATCATAAACATTGTCGTCGTCGTCGTCGTCGTTCGTCGTCTTTGTGTCATTGTCGTTGTCATCGTCATCATCATCATCTATCACCATAGATAAGTATACTTGCTGATTGTGATTATCGTCGTCGTCGTCGTCGTAGTGTGTGCTCCGTGCGTGCGTGCGTGCGTGCGTGCGTGTGTGTGTGTGTGTGTGTGTTGTGTGTGTGTGTCTCTGTCTGGGGGGCACGAGGGGGGATATATGCCCCGTGTGTGTCTGTGTGTCTGTGTGTGTCTGTATCTGTATCTGTGTGTGTGTGTGTGTGTGTGTGTGTGTCTGTGTGTGTGTGTGTGTGTGTGTGTGTGTGTGTGTGTGCGTGATGCAGACACTGGCGCTACGAGCAGGAGCTGGCCAGCCTGATCTGGAAGATCGACCCTAAAGAGATCCAGCTGCAGCCAGACGGGGCCTTCTCCGCTCTCTCCATCATTAGCAACAACGTCGTGAGTCTCTCTCTCTCTTGTCTTGTCTTGTCTTGTCTTCTCTCTCTCTGTCTCTCTACCTGTATGCCGTGTGTGTGTGTGTGTGTGTGTGTGTGTGTGTGTGTTTTCTGTTTTATTTTAAATAATGTTTTTCTCATCTGTTATGTATCTCTACTAACACCATGCTTTATGCTTTCGTTTTATTTAGTATTGTGCAGCGTAGACCGTATTCAGGGCGGGGACTGGATGTAAAAACGCACACCAGTGCTTATCTATTATCCTCGAAATAAAGAATTTCTCCTCCTCCTCCCTCTCTTTCCTCCTCCTCCCCCACCTTCTCCCTCTCTCTCTCCTCCTCCTTCTCTCTCTCTCCACCTCCTCCTCCTCATCATCATCACCATGATCTTTCCACATAGCTGTACAGTAACGTCCACGTCATTCTTAATATCCTCCTCCTCCTCTTTCTGCTCCACCCCCTCCTCCTCATCAACATCATCATTATCATCATCATCCTCATCGTCATCATCATTACGATGATCTGTCCACACAGCCGTACAGTAACGCCATCGTCATTCTTAATAACCCCCCCCCTCCTCCTCGTCCCCATCATCATCATCATCCTTTTCGTCGTCGTCATCAACATCATCATCACCATCATCATCAACATCAGTACTAAGATTATATGTCCACACAGCCATACTGTAACACCAGCGTCAGTCTTGCAATCCCCCTCCTCATTGTCCTCCTCCTCCTCCTCTTCCACCGCCACCTCTTCCTCCCCCTCCTCCTCCTGCTCCTTCACCTCCTCCTCCTCCTCATGACGATGACCTGTCTCCCTACAGCCCTACAGTAACGCCAGTGTCAGTCTAGGCCCTGACCAGGACCAGCGGTTCACGCGGATAGGGCTGTACCGGGGCACACTGGTGGCCCTCAAGCCCGTCCACACCAGACACGCCATTGACGTCACCAGGACCATCAAGCTGGAGCTCAAACATGTATGGATGTGTGTGTGTGTGTGTGTGTGTGTGTGTGTGTGTGTGCCTCAAGGGAGGCAAAATACGTCATTTTAGCTGTACGTTTATAAAAAAATTGTAAATGTTGTCTGGTTATGCTGCTGGTCAGACATCTGTATGGCCAGACGTGGTGTGGGGTATCATCGATTTTTCCGAACGCATTGACGCCTCCTTGAGAGAAACTGAAACTGAAAACGGAACGGGACAACAAAGTCGTACAATTTTCATCAAGGAAACTGTCTATTATTACTGTGATTTGATTTCTCTGTATTATATTTGGTGATCTGTGGTTGTTGCTGTTCTTGGTGCTGCTGTCGTTGTTTCTATTGTATTGTTTCTTCCTCGCATCTTTTTAATCTCGTCTCAAAACTCACCTTTTCCCTCAGCAGTAAGTTCAATTGTGGCAGGTCCACTTCCTTTAGTGTTTGCTGTGCTTGACTATGTATGTATACATATGTATGTGTACATAACTACATGCATGTATATGAATGTGTATTGTGTGTGCTTGCGTTTATGTAAGTTTGTGCCTGCCTATGTGTGCGTATGTGTTAGGGTAGCTGTTAGATACACATGTATTGTTAAAATGTATGTATGCAGTCTGTGTGTGTGTGTGTGTGTGTGTGTGTGTGTGTGTGTGTGTAGTCATATTTTGGTGTGTGTATGTAACATAGATGTAATGTTTTATGTTAACAAAGCGTTTTTGTAAAGCACCTAGAGCACATTTCTGGATAGTGTGCTATATAAGAATCCATTATTATTATTATTATTATTATTATTATTGTATACATCTTCTCGGTTTTTGGTCTTGCTGCAGATCCGCGACCTTCGCCACAACAACATTGTACAGTTCATCGGCGCCACCGTGGAATCTCACGTCTCCCACATCGTCTCTGAGTACTGCTCAAAGGGCAGCTTGGAGGTAATGGCGTACGTGTGTGCGCGCGCGGTGTGTGTGTGTGTGTGTGTGTGTGTGTGTGTGTGTGTAGTACTCAAACGAGTTTGGAGGTAATGGCATGTGTGTGTGTGTGTGTGTGTGTGTGTGTGTGTGTGTGTGTGTGTGTGTGTGTGTGTGTGTGTGTGTACACATGTACACACAAACACACACACATATATATATTTTTTTTCAGGACATTCTGGAGAATGGAGACGTGAAGCTGGACCATATGTTCATCGCTTCCATCGTGTCCGACATCATGAAAGTGAGTGTTGACGATCGATAGAGATCTGTTCTTATGAGCAGTGTTAACAACAATCGATGTAGATCTTTTCTTAGAAGCAGTGTTGATAACAATCGATACAGATGAAGCAGTGTTGACGATCGATATAGATCTGTTCTTTGATGCAATTTTAATAACAGTTGATGCAGATCTGTTCTTAGAAGCAGTGTTGACGATCGATATATATTTGTTCTTCAAAGCAAGTTTGATGATCGATATAGATCTGTTCTTAGAAGCAGTGTTGACGATCGATATAGATCTGTTCTTAGAAGCCTTGTTGACGATTGATATAGATCTTTTCTCAGAAGCAGTGTTGACGATTGATATAGATCTGTTCTTAGAAGCAGTGTTGACGATTGATATAGATCTGTTCTTAGAAGCAGTGTTGACGATTGATATAGATCTGTTCTCAGAAGCAGTGTTGACGTTTGATATAGATCTGTTCTCAGAAGCAGTGTTGACGATTGATATAGATCTGTTCTTAGAAGCAGTGTTGACGTTTGATATAGATCTGTTCTTAGAAGCAGTGTTGACGATTGATATAGATCTGTTCTTAGAAGCAGTGTTGACGTTTGATATAGATCTGTTCTCAGAAGAAGTGTTGACGATTGATATAGATCTGTTCTTAGAAGCAGTGTTGACGTTTGATATAGATCTTTTCTCAGAAGCAGTGTTGACGATTGATATAGATCTGTTCTTAGAAGCAGTGTTGACGATCGATATAGATCTGTTCTTAGAAGCCTTGTTGACGATTGATATAGATCTTTTCTCAGAAGCAGTGTTGACGATTGATATAGATCTGTTCTTAGAAGCAGTGTTGACGATCGATATAGATAATATATGTTTTTGGAAGCAGTGTGAACAATCGATAATGATATTTCTTAGAAGCAGTGTTAACAATTGATATATATCTGTTCTTAGACGCAGGGTTGACAACTGATGTATATCTATTCTTAGAAGCAGTGTTGCTATTGTATTGTTTATATTGTATTATATTATTTTTTGTCACAACATATTTCACTGTGTGAAATTCAGACTGCTATCACCAGGGAAAGCACGTCGCTAGATGCGAAATTCAGACTGCTATCACCAGGGAAAGCACGTCGCTAGATGTGAAATTCAGACTGCTATCACCAGGGAAAGCACGTCGCTGGACTGCAAGTGTATTTGTTTGTTTTTTTTCCTATAAAATGGATTCTTTCACGTGCGGTGTAGCGTATATGGATTTGTCCGAACGCAGTGACGCCTCCTTGAGCTACTGAAACTGAAACTGAAACTAAATGCATGCTACATATACATGGGACTGGGGTTTATGGTCTCATCTCATGTTTTGTCATAATCTATCACATTTGCTTCCATAGTTCGACCAACTATCTGGAGTGATGGCCTAGAGGTAACGCGTCCGTCTAGGAAGCGAGAGAATCTGAGCGCGCTGGTTCGAATCACGGCTCAGCCGCCGATATTTTCTCCCCCTCCACTAGACCTTGAGTGGTGGTCTGGACGCTAGTCATTCGGATTAGACGATAAACCGAGGTCCCGTGTGCATCATGCACTGAGCGCGCGTAAAAGAACCCATGGCAACAAAAGGGTTGTTCCTGGAAAAATTCTGTAGAAAACCCCATTTCGATAGGAAAAACAAATAAAACTGCACGCAGAAAAAAACAGGGTGCCGCTGTAGTGTAGCGACGCGCTCTCTCTGGGGAGAGCAGCCCGAATTTCACACAGAGAAATCTGTTGTGATAAAGAGAAATGCAAATACAAATACAAAATACAAACTGCATAATCATGTATGACTATGGCCATCAGGACAGCTGATGAGGCAACAACTGCTGTCCCAGTTATCTGGTCTAGGATTTAAGAAAAAAAACACTTTTGTTTTAAATTTCGCAAAGACATGTATACAATACAGAGAACAGTATGAAACAAACAAACAATATAAAACGAACAGTAGTAGCATCCACTAGAGAGAGAAAGACAAAACAAAATAAAAAGTGATATAAAAAAAAAAGAAAAAGAACAACAACAACAGCAACATCAACAAATACAGAAAAAAACAACAACTTGTCTAATCATTCAATCAATCAGTGTTTACACATTATTGACTGCAGTAATCATGATGATTTAAAATGACATTAACATATTGTAACATAGCAATATCATCAATTATGCCAAGTATTACAGTAATGGCATCAATGATGCAATGAGTAAACCACTTCTACAGTATTGGAAAAGAAAGCTTGTAGTTAATCACATTGTAAAGAAAACATCAACAATTCAAATTCGAAAGATAAATAGATAATAAATATACAAAAGAAATAAAGACCTGCAAGTACACTATTATACATATATATTGGTCTAGGATTTGATTTTGATTATTGTACAGTGGCTTGCCCAAACTGCGTCCCCAACTCGGCCAAGAGGGCTTTAGGACAGTCGGCGTAGGGATTGTTCCGAAAGGCTAACAAGCCCCCCCAAGGCTGCAGCACTAAGAACCAGTGCAATCTTGCCACCTAGTTTGAGAATTATAGTCCTTTACAAAAGAGTAAGATGATGATGATGATGATGATGATAATGATGATGATGACATGGAAACTTATACAGCACCTTTCCTCGGTCAGAAACCAAGCCCCAAGCGTTTTATGATCACGGAGTCATCTGCACAACAGGCTGCCTGCCTGGGTACATCCGACTTACAACTGCCGCTGGGTACTTTTCATTCGTTCCCTGCGTCATTCGATCAGGATTCAGTCACGGACACACACACACACACACACACACACACACACACACACACACACACACACACACACACACACCACACACACGCACACACACAGACATGTAACATTTTTTATGTGTATTACCATTTTGTTTATTTATCCCGCCATGTTGGCAGCCATACTCCGTTTGTGGGGGTGTGTGCATGCTGGGTATGTTCTTGTTGTTTTATATCCCCCCGAACGCTGGCTTGGATTACAGGATCTTTAACGTGCGTATTCCATCTTCTGAATTCCATTCCATTGCAGTGGGGTAATCTATCTGAAAATAAAAATGTTGACTTTTGACACCCAGGGTTTGATCTACATCCACTCCAGCCTGGTGGTGTTCCACGGGGACCTCAAGTCCTCCAACTGCCTGGTGGACAGCCGCTGGGTGGTCAAGCTCTCCGACTTCGGGCTCACCGAGTTCAAATCCAAACAGCTCGTCCCGTACCACGGGGAACACGCCGCTTACAAACGTGAGTGAGTTTGTGTGTGTGCGTGTGTGTGTGTGTGTGTGTGTGTGTGTGTGTGTAGAGGGGAGGAGGGGATCGGGGAGGGGGAGTGCGCGTGCGTGTTTGTGTGTGAGTACGTGTGCGTGTGTGTGGTCTTGTGTACTTTGTGTCTCCGTGTCGTGTTACTTTAGTATAGCACTTTGAGAAGTTTGGAATTCTTTTTTCATCTTATTCTTACGTCTCCTTCTTCTTAAAGAAAACGTTCAATACTTTTTCTCAAGTGTGTGTGTGTGTGTGTGTGTGTGTGTGTGTGTGTGTGTGTGTGTGTGTGCCTGTCAGGCTTGCTGTGGACAGCCCCAGAGCTGTTGCGGAAAACCCCCAAAATCTCCGCCAAAGGCACTCAGAAAGGAGATGTCTACTCCTTCGGCATTCTGCTGTACGAAATCATCTGTCGGAATGGCCCCTATGGCGACTGCCACTACACGCCCAAAGGTAGGTTGTTGTGTTGTTTTGTGCTGGGTTGTGTAGTGTTGTGCTGTGCTGTGCTGTGCTGTGCTGTGTTGTTTGTGCTGTGTGTTGCGTTGTGCTGTGCTGTGTTGTGCTGTGCTGTGTTGTGTTGTGCTGTGTTGTCCTGCGTTGTGTTTTGCTGTTTGTGCTGTGCTGTGCTGTGCTGTGCTGTGTTGTGTAGTGTTGTTTGTGCTGTGTGTTGTGTTGAGCTGTTGTGTTGTGTGGTGTGGTGTGTTGTGGTGTGTGGTGTGGTGTGGTGTGGTGTGTGTTATGCTGTGTTGTGCTGTGTTGTGCTGTGCTGTGCTGTGCTGTGTGTGTTGTGTTGTGTTGTGGTGTGTGGTGTGGTGTGTGTTGTGTTGTGGTTTGTGTTGTTCTGTGTTTTGTTGCGTTGCATTGCTTTGAGCAGTGTATTGTATTGTATTTTGTATTTGTATTTGTATTTCTTTTTATCACAAAAGATTTCTCTGTGTGAAATTCGGGCTGCTCTCCCCAGGGAGAGCGCGTCGCTACACTACAGCGCCACACATTTTTTTTTTTTTTGTATTTTTTTCCTGCATGCAGTTTTTTTTTAACATTTGTTTTTCCTATCAAAGTGGATTTTTCTACAGAATTTTGTCAGGAACAACCCTTAGTTGCCATGGGTTCTTATACTCGCGCTCAGTGCATGATGCACATGGGACCTCGGTTTATCGTCTCATCCGAATGACTAGCGTCCAGACCACCACTCAAGGTCTAGTGGAGGGGGAGAAAATATCGGCGGCTGAACCGTTTATTCGAACCAGCGCGCTCAGATTCTCTCGCTTCTTAGGCGGACGCGTTACCTCTTGGCCATCACTCCACACACGTATACATTGTTGTATTGTATTGTGTAGTAGTGCCGTGTAGTGTAGTGTAGTGAAGTTAGTGTAGTGTAGTGTAGTGTAATGCATTGTAGTGTAGTGTAGTGTAGTGTAGTGTAGTGTAGTGTATGGTGTCGTGTCGTATTGTTTTGTATTGTAACTGTATCGTACTGTGCTTTATTGCATTGTATGGTTTTGAACTTTGTTTTATATTGTTTGTTTTACATTTTTATCTCAACAAATTTCCTGCGCGCGCTTGTGTGTGTGTGTGTGTGTGTGAGTGTGTGTGTGTGTGTGTGTGTGTGTGTGTGTCTGTGTGTGTCTGTGTGTGTCTGTGTGTGTCTGTGTGTTCGCGCGCGTCCGCACGTATGTTTTGTGTGTATGACTGACCAACAAACCAACCAACTCACAAACCAACAGAGATCGTGGACAAGGTGGCCCAGGGCGCCGTGGACGGGATCCCCTTCAGGCCCAACACCGGCCAGCTGCCTTGCGAAGGTTACATCACCCACGTCATCCGCGACTGCTGGGACGAGGACCCCGAGTTGAGGCCCGACATGAAGACCTGTCGCAAGCGTCTGAGACCCATGCAGGCCGGCATGTGAGTTGGTAGTGTGGAGTGTGGTGTAGTGTAGTGTAGTGTGTGTGTGTGTGTGTGTGTGTGTGTGTGTGTGTGTGTGTGTGTGAAACAGAGACAGAGACAGAGACAGTGGAAGACCTGACGCGAGCGTCTGAGACACATGCAGGCCGGCATGTGGTTGGTAGTGGTATAGGGTAGTGTAGTGTAGTGTGGTGTAGTGTGTGTGTGTGTGTGTGTGTGTGTGTGTGTGTGTGTGTGAGTGTGTGTGTGCGCGCGCGCGCGCGTGTGTGTGTGTGTGTGCGCGCGCTCGCGTGTTTGTGTATATATATATATATATATATATATATATGTGTGTGTGTGTGTGTGTGTGTGTGTGTGTGTGCGAGTTTGTGTGTGTGTGTGTGCGTGTGTGTGGAGTTCAGATTAACAGTTATTAAAAAACGCATACATTACAGTCCTAAAAATCAGAAATGCTGATTTGAATTACAGTCATAAGATTCAGAAATGCTGGTTTGACGTAAACCTCACGTACGATATATCACAATCACGCGTACATGCAATAATCACAGTTAAAGGATAGAAACGAAAATTCATCCGACAATAAAACATGACATGCGATTCAAGCAGCATTTTACATCAGTACAGTGTACTGAATACATATATGCGGGCATATACGTATATACACAATCATACAAGGACCAGTTTATTATTAAGAATTAAATAGATTTGTGTAAAAGAAAACAACGTCATTTAGGATAAGTTAGTATTGACTGGTCATTTAAGAAATGAACTATATTGTATTAGATTACTCTTTTTTTGTTGTTGTCACAACCGATTTCTCTGTGTGAAATTCGGGCTGCTCTCCCCAGGGAGAGCGCGTCGCTACACTGAGAGCGCCACACATTTTTTTTTTGTTGTATTTTTTCCTGCCTGCAGTTTTTATGTTTTCCTGTCAAAGTGGATTTTTTCTACATAATTTGGCGAGCGACAACCCTTTTGTTCCCGTGAGTTCTTTTACGTGCGCTAATTGCATGCTGCACACGGGACCGCGGTTTATCGTCACATCCGATTGACTAGCGTCCAGACCACTACTCTAGGTCTCGTGGAGGGGGAGAAAATACTGGCGACTATGCACTGCGTTACTATTCACTCGCGGACTCGTTACCTCTAGTACATATTTCTAGCGTTTCAATAACCATTATACGGACACGAAACATGAATGCACATGATTCTGACCACTATGTTGACTACTGAGTTACATTTGTTTATTCATCGATTTTTTTTCTTCTTCTGTATTCAACTAGTTCAGTGGAATTGGAGCCGAATGATCCAAGGGAAGCAATCGTTCCTGCTTTGGGATTGCTGGTGAACGTAGTTATCGCCCGTTGTCCATTGCGATGTTGCGTTGATCTGTTCCTGATTTTTTCAAACAAAAAAATAGGAAAAAAAAAAGAAAAAAAAAAAGAAGAAAAAAAAAAAAAAAAAGAAAAGAAAGAAAGAAAGAAAAAAAAACGGAAAAAAAAAAATCTTCCTATAGCTACTTAGAAAGTTAAGTCATAAAAATTAGAATAGAAATGTGGGCAAGTACTGACACAATACGAAATGCAGTAGCTCCACTCAGCTGATTAAAAATCTGCATACCGTTCAACTGAACACGCGCAATGCCTGCCTGAACAAAGTGTCACACACACACACACACACACACACACACACAAAAGGGCGGGGGGGGGGGGGGGAGAAAAAAAGAAAAAGTAAAAAAAAAAAATTAAAAAAAAAAGAAACAAAGAGTAACATTTATTGTAGTTTTTGGGAAAGAAAACACATATCTTCTCAGAAGAATGTTCCGCTGGATTAATCTGTGAGTTTTAAAACCCGATTTTAAAAAATCAATTTATAATTAATTATTTCAATTTGTTGACAACGGTGCATGAGATACGCGTCTTTTCAAGGCCTTACGGTTGGATCTATCCGTTGGTCAGGGATTCCCCCCCCCCCCGCACACCCTCCCCCCTCCGTCCCCCCATCCCCCCGCTCCCAGCTCCCCCATCCCCCGAGGACCTGTTTAAATAAAAAAAAAATTCAAACACATGTTTAGCACAAATAAATCAGTCTACACGCGGCTCTGACGCCTCATTGAAACTAAAACTGAATCATGAAATAAAGTGTTTCTGTTTGGTCGGTATATGGCATACCGATAAAAAGAAAAGATTATAAAAAAAAATCGTGAACTGTTTTCGTCTCTTTCGTTTGAATGACATTTTGTGGAAAAACGTTTCGTTGTTATCCGACACAGTCAGTCGCGCATCAGACTCTCGCTCTCGCTCTCGCACACACACACACACACACACACACACACACTTCATCTCTCCCCCCCCCCCCCACCCCCAATACCCCCCGTACTCCTCATACAAGCCCATATAATAAAATTATAATGTATTGTCCACAGGAGGTCCAACATCTTCGACAACATGATGAACCTGATGGAGCGCTACGCCAACAACCTGGAGACAGTGGTAGCGGAGCGGACCGTGGAGCTGCACGAGGAGAAGAAGAAGACAGAGACCTTGCTGCACCGGATGCTGCCCCCGTAAGAAAGAACACGCGCGCGTGCACGCACACACACACACACACACACACACTCTCTCTCTCTCATAAAGACACAAACACAGAGACACACACAGACGCAGAGACCGCTCCCCCCTTGAAACAAGACCTGACTTAGTTATTGAGGCAAATCATTTGGTACATTGTTTGAGGATTAGAAGGGACTGAGATCAGTTTTTGTTGGGTGCCATCTCATGTAGCTAAAAGAGGAGCACAAGATTAAAAAAAAAATCGACAAAAATACATGTCCGAATTTTCCGTAAAAGAGACATGCACTTTGTTAGAAAAATCAGCATGGGGTCGATTTTAAAACCGATGGAAGGAAAAGTTTTTGAAACATAAAGGGACGTAATTCCCCGAGAATATCATTAAAGAAAAGATACCGAATCCATCAGCTTGCTGTACTATATTATAACCTCTACTTTCTTCCGTATAAAAACTTGATGCGCTGAAGACAAAGTATAGTAAAAATGTTACATGCATCTGTGGTAAGCAGTTCAGCTTGCATCATTGTTTGTTTCACTGTCAGCAGTTACGTACCTTCTTGTCCAAGTATTTCAAAGAGAATAACTATTCTGCAGATGATTTTTGGAAAGTTATTTCTGACGAGCTTCTCATGGTCAAATTTTCACAGGCATTAGTTCATAGCCCTATTTCTACATTCCTTTAATGTACTTCAGAATTGTGTTAATGGTTTCTGATTATTATCATCATTATTCAATTGTTACTGTTAAATGTAATTTACTAATTGCATGCTAGTTATGCATTATTTGGTAGTTTTCTACCTTTTCTGTTTTCCTATTCTCTCTCTCTCTCTCCCCCCTTTTTTTAATCGTCTAATATTACTGATAGTGAAAAGACGCTAAACTAAAGAACGAACCGCTTCCGCCATCCCCCCACCCCCTCCACACACACACAAATACGGGCGCCTGCGCGCACGCTACACACGCACACGCACACACATGCATCATCGATTGGTATAAATTGAAATGTGTGTTCTTCATTTAGCTTTAGAATTAGGTAACAGTTTATAATAGTACAATAAATTATGTGTTTATTGTTGTTGAAAATGAACACTTATAAAAATTGATCTACAAAATAGGAATAGAGCAATTTGAACCCTTGTCTAGACGCATGCTGTGTGTAGCGCAATTTTGTTTTTATCTTAGTCAAATTATTGCTTATTTATCATCATTGTTGTCTTATTTTTAATTAAATTTTTTTAAAAATTTTATTTTATCTTTTAAAATTAATTAATTAATTAATTAATTAATTAATTTATTTTTTATTTTTATTTTTTATTTTATTGATATTTAAAAAAAAATATTGCATTATTATTATTACTACTACCTTTTTCTATATTATAATTATTATTTATTTATTTATTTATTTATGTAAGCTTATCTATTATTTATTCCCCCCCCCCCTTTTTTTTTTTCTCAAGGCCTGACTAAGCGCGTTGGGTTACGCTGCTGGTCAGGCATCTGTTTGGCAGATGTGGTGTAGCGTATATGGTTTTGTCCGAACGCAGTGACGCCTCATTGAGCTACTGAAACTGAAACTGCCCCTGCATCTCTTTCATTTGTATTTACTGGGTTATTTTGTTTGGTTACTTCTCGTAAATCGTTTTAATGTTTTGCGTAAACCTAGGGTATGCTCGTAAGACCTAACCAGCGTGTTGGTTAGCTTTATGTCAAGGTCACGAATCTGCTCTTATTTATTTTTTGAATATTTATTTTAAATGGATGTGGTGCTGCGTATACTATGGGTCGGTTCGCATTTCCTGACACCTTATTGAAACTGAAATTGAAACACTGTGTGTGTGTGCATGCGCGCGTGCGTACTTGTGTGTGTGTGTGTGTGTGTGTGTGTGTGATTCAGGAGCGTGGCCTCTCAGCTGGTGCGAGGGGACCCTGTGGTGCCGGAGGCCTATGACTGTGTGACCATCTACTTCAGTGACATCTGTGGCTTCACCGCCATGTCCTCTGAGAGCACCCCTCTTCAGGTGTGTATATCTTTTTATCACAACAGATTTCTCTGTGCAAAATTCGGGCCGCTCTCCCCAGGGAGAGCGCGTCGTTTTACTACAGCTCCGCCCATTTTTTTTTTTTTATTTTTTTCCTGCGTGCAGTTTTATTTGTTTTTCACATAGAAGTGGATTTTGCCAGGAACAACCCTTTTGTTGCCGTGGGTTCTTTTACGTGCGCTAAGTGCATGCTGCACTCGAGGTCTAGTGGAGGGGGAGAAAATATCGGCGGTTGAGCCGTGATTCTAACCAGCGCGCTCACATTCTCTGGCTTCCTAGGCGGACGCGTTACCTCTAGGCCATCACTCCACTCCACTGTGTGTGTGTGTGTGTGTGTGTGTGTGTGTGTGTGTGTGTGTGTGTGTGTGTGTTTAATTCTGATATGAACTCTCAAACCTTGAATGTTGATGACGAAAAACAGGCATACAAAAACGTCGCGGTACAATTGAACAAAAATATAAGGTAATAATTGTAATTAAAAACAAAACAAAACAACACTATTGTCATCGGGAAGAATTCTTGATTTGGCCCGGGGGGACAGAGGGGGTGATTCTGAAGAATGTTGAAATTGGAAAAGTGCTCCCCTTTTCTTTTTGCCACAGAAGTCCGCCATGATTTTTCGCAAATGCAACCAAGAAGGGTAACTCTTTTTTCCGGTGTCGATACCTTGATATACTATTTGCGACTGTTTGGCATCTTGTGAATTCCAACAATTTGGTACAAATGTGTGTGTGTGTGTGTGTGTGTGTGTGTGTGTGTGTGTGTTTAAATAAGTGAATGGATATTTCATCTTTTGAACATTTTAAAATTCATTTATGAATGTGTAATTATGAATATTAGGGTGTGTGTGTGTGTGTGTGTGTGTGTGTGTGTGTGTGTGTGTGTGCGCGCGCGCGCATGCGCTTGCACGTGCATGCGTGAATATGCGTACATACACGTGAGTATGCCTGCCTGCCCTCCAGTCCTCAACTACCATTTCTCCCTTCCCCCCATCCCCACATATGATAAGACCCAACTATCTATCTATCTATCTGTCTGTCTGTCTATCTGTCTATCTGTATACTCATTCCGACTTCGCTCACTGAGGGAAAAAAAAAATAAAAAAAAACAACCCACCCACCCATCCCCTCTCTCTCTCCCTGTGTTGTACACCTCGCCGAGCAGATCGTGGACATGCTCAACGACCTCTACACCCTCTTCGACCGCGTCATCAAGGGCTATGACGTGTACAAGATCGAGACGATCGGCGACGCCTACATGGTGGTCAGCGGGCTGCCGCGCCGCAATGGGGCCAACCACGCCGGGGAGATCGCCTCCATGGCCCTGACCCTCCTGACCAGCATCCGCCAGTTCAAGATCCGGCATCGCCCTGACGACGTGCTCAAGCTTCGGATCGGCATCCACAGTGGTGAGGACACAATTTATACATTTCTTCATTTATTCATTTCTTCCTCT
>NC_134876.1:59748217-59768217 GCF_041734735.1 Babylonia areolata
AAAAAAAAAAAAAAAAGGGTGGCGCTGTAGTGAAGCGACGCGCTCTCCCTGGGGAGAGCAGCCCGAATTTCACACAGAGAAATCTGTTGTGATAAAAAGAAATACAAATACAAATAACTGGAGTTATCATAATTTGATGCTCAACACTCGCTAAGGATCAGACACCAGACTTCGCTAGCAGCATGACACAGCGGGGGATATCTCAGGGAGTGTTCAGGATTGATATATATATATAATATTCAATAGACTATGAATTGCCAACTCCTGACTAATGATATAGTGTTACTGCCACATTGTATAATCAATGTTTTTATGTTATCCAATTTAACATACATTCTCAATGTTTGTGTGTTCACATACTCATTTTGTTTTCCTCATTAAAAAAAAACACCCTGTAAAACAAAGATGTTCTTGTTTTGTTGACATCCCTTCATATGGGGCTTTGGCCTTGATGAACAGATTCTGATCCGGATTGTCTCTGTGTGTCTGTCTCTGTCTTCCTGTCTTTCTCCCTGTTTTACCACGTGTCTGGATATCTGCTTCTCTCTCTCTCTCTTTCTCTGTGTGTGTGTGTGTGTGTGTGTGTGTGTGTGTGTGTGTGTGTGTGTGTGTGTGTGTGTCCCTGTTTCTCTTTCTCCGTTTCTCACTCTGTCCCTTCTCTGTCTGTCTGTCTGTAACTCTCTCTCACTCTCTCTGTGGGTCTGTCTGTCTGTCTGTCTGTCTTCTCTCCCTCCTCCCCCCTCTCTCTTTATCCTGTCCTAATTGTGGGAATATTCACGTGTGCGTAGTTGATTATTGTACGCCGGTGTGTGCATTCTTGTCTTTTGTTCTATTGCTGATTGTTGAGTGTCACTGTATTCCAAGGGAAAAAAGAAGAAGAAGAAGAAGAAGAAGAATGAGAGTTGACATTAATGTGAGGAAGTGATGGGGATGTCGGGGATTCTGTCAGTTATAAACTGTATCCTCACAAGGGGTGGGCTGTATGACCGAACTTAGCAGCGCAAAGTTTGCTTGCGTACCGTGAAGAATGTTCCTAAAATGTTCCTAACTAAAGCCCTAGTTCGCCCCACTCTAGAATATGCCTTATCTGTCTGGAACCCCTCCCCCCCCCAACACACACACACTGCCAAAGACATCGACAGCATAGAAAAAGTCCAACGCCGTGCAGCTCAATGGGTTGTGAACCGCCACTGTCACACCTCAAGTGTCGGCTCCATGCTGACACATCTACAGTGGTCCACCCTAGCAGACAGAAGAAGAGCAGCAAGGTTGACCACCTTCTTCAAATACCATCGTGAAGAGGTCAGCATCACAACACCCCGATTCAGGCCCACACCAAACACCTCAGCACGGTCCACAAGACAGTCACACAGGGAGACGTATCTCCTCCCGGCCTGCAAAACGAACTACATGAAGTATTCCTTCTTCCCGAGGACTGTCAGGGGCTGAAACAACCTGCCTCCAGAGTTTATCTCCTCAACCTCGATGGAGTCCTTCAAGTCCCGAATCTGACCGACCAGCACCCTCCCCCCCCACCCCGTCTCACCCCTCCCTCCCGTCCCCTACCACCACCACCCCACCCCACAAGTCCCCAACTGCCAGCTCTACGAAACAAACAACTCAGCTAGTGGAAACCCCCCAGTTCTGTACACATCAGAACCATCAAAATGATGATGGTGGATGTTTAAAGAAAGAAGAAGAAGAAGAACTCACGGTAAATTTCAGTTTCTCAGGAACATTCTTAAGTCTGCGCAAAGTTAGCGCTGCTAAGATCACCTCATGCGACCCACTCCCAGAAATTATCTCTGTTCTAGCACTCTGCTCGTTCTGGCCTTATTCTTTACTTTGTTGTTGTCGTTGTTGTTTTTGTCGTCTCTTGCCTTTGTTATTTTCTACCTTGCTGGTCCATTCATTTGCATTTTTTTTTCCTAGAAAGCCTTGAATTATTTTCTTTTTGTCTTTTTTTTCTGGGCTTGATAACTTGGCTTTCTTATTACAATTGAGTCGTTTTTTTTGCGCCGAGGTTGTGTGATTTTCCTGCGTGCATTTTGTTTGGTTGTTTTTTGTGTGTTTTGTTTGTTTTGTGTGTGTGTGTGTGTGTGTGTGTGTGTGTGTGTGTGTGTGTGTGTTTGTTTTTTGCATACCTGATATTACAATGTACTTTTGTGTCTTTTTGTGTTAAAAAAAATGTTCAGGTTTAGATCAGACCTCTTCCCATCTCGCAGTCGTGAGATATCTGTACGAAAACTACAGAAAAGAGACAATAAAGAGATTCTGTTCATTGGGTGACAGTTTCGTAACGGCACTGCATGGTTTATATCGTGGAAGAGAGAGAGAGAGAGAGAGAGAGAGAGAGAGAGATTGCAAACATACGCGCACACGTACACACACACACTCACTCACACACACACACACACACACCACCACCACCACCACCACCAACAACAACAACAATAACAGCAACACACACACACACGCGCGCGCCCGCATAAACGCGAACGTGCGCGCGTGTGTGCAAAATCTATTATGATCAATAAGATTCATTTTGGTAAGTGAAAAAATGTGCCTTAAATAAATTTTTAAAAAAACCATGGCACTGAATAAAATAGACATAACATTTCATAATAGACTGAATCATTACTTTAGACAAAACGATTTATTACGTTAAAGAAAAGATCCATGACGTCAAATGAAAGATTGATCCTGTTAAATAAAACAATTCATAGCGTTAAATAAAAAGACTACTAAAATGTAAATATTCATCTGATTAAAAAAAAGACATCACATTAAAAGAGATTCGTGACGTCTAGTAAAAATATATAACAATATTCCTTGTGACCCCGGTACACTTGGTAAAAAAGACATTCTATTCTATTCTATTGTATTCTATTCTAGTAAAAAGATTATTGGCGTAAAGTAAAAACATTTATGACGTTAGAGAGGAAACTGTACACAATGTTTCCTGAAATCTTGACTTAAAAAAGGGGATTCGTGACGTTAAATAAACAATCACACTGGATACAAGATACATTCCTCCTCCTCCTCCTCCTCCTCCTCCTCCTTCTCCTTCTTCTTCTTCTTCCGACAGAGCTATTGTCCCAAAGCCTAAAATTGATTTATTTAAGATGAGTCTCTCATTTACTGGAAGCATAGAATGGAACATGCTTCCAAAGACATGTTGTCAAATTCCAGCCATATCTCTCTTTAAAACTAACATAATATTTCTATTCGATACATAAAATTTGATTAACCAACTCGCGGTCTTTTGCAAATGCTTGCTTGTACTCAGTCCACTAGCTGCCATGCCATGATGAATGAAAAATTGAATGTATGTGTATGTGTGAACAGTAAGTGCGTGTGTGTGTTTGTGTGTGTTTGAGTGTTGTAGGCGAGAATGTGTACGTATGTCTTTGTTTGCTTGTTTTATAATATTGTGTGTGTGTGTGTGTGTGTGTGTGTGTGTGTGTAAGTACGTACGTGCATGTAATGTACCAATTGTTCCAGTTTTCATCGCTTTGTTACCTTTAATAGACTATTCCAGTTACTATTCTTATTCGTCGTTCTTATTATTTTATTTTATTTCAGTTTATTTCTTTATTTTTTTATGTTTTGTGTCGTTCTTATTTTTATGTTTTTTTATGTCGTTAAATGGGCAGAATTGTAAAAAGGCCTTTACTGTGCCTAATTCTTTACCCATTAAAGATTCAATCAATCAATCATTCTTCTCCTCCTTCTTCTTCTTCTTCTCCTCCTTCTTTTTCCTCCTCCTCCTCTTCTCCGTGAAGATTCATGCGAGCGCCGCACAGAAGAACTATTCAGCAGATTTTTTTTTTTTTTTTTTTTTTTTTTGCTGCCCCATCATCTGCGCCGTTTCAGTGGCATTTAGATTCCCCCATACACGGCCACACCCGGGTTCGTCCGTTTTTTCAGCAGATTCTAGTCTGTTGACTGCAAATGATTTCCCACGCCCATTCTTCAATGTTGTCACTCCATCGTTTATTTCTGTCTTTCTGTCCGTCCCTCTCAGTCCAAAACTGTCCCCTGGATAATTATTTAAACAAGACAAACGTAGTTTTTTTTTCTTTTTTTTTTAATTAAAAAATATATCTTTATCTTATTATTAATTAATATCAGCAGATCTTCATCATCATTATTGTCCTATATGCTACTTGATGATTTGGCGCGCTTCTTCATTGGTGATTGGATTAAATGAAAAAACAAAACAAAACATAATAATAATAATAATGATATTTATATAGCGGTGAATCTTGTGCATAGACAAATCAAAGCGCTTTCGCACCAGTCATTCTCACGCACGCGTAACTCTAAAACTGGAGAAACTGAAAGACAAGGAAGAGGCAGGAAAGGGAGGCTATTTTGGGAAGAGGTGGGTTTTAAGGCCACCCAAAACAAAACAAAACAAAAACAAACAAACAAAAAAGCAAAAAAACACAACCAACCAACCAACCAAACAAAAACAAAAAAACAACAAAAAACAAAACCAACCAAACAAACAAAAACAGAAGAATATCTAAGACAAGTCAGAAAGCAGCAATGAGGTAGGTTAGTGTCGAGGGATGGGTGGTGGTGGTGGAAGCTGCTTTTGGTGGGGGAGGGGTAGGGGTAGGATATTTAGGGACTTAAAAGAAAGCAGTTCAAAAGACGATAGTCTCAGGCATGGACCAATCTGGCTCTCTGCTTGGCTGGTCAGATGGATCGATATGGGTTATCGGCTGTGGTCGAAAGGTTATGTACAGCCTGCGGGGTGAAGAGGTTAGCAAGCGGGCCAGGGATTCGGGGGAGCGGGGATTGAGGGGTAGGGGAAAGGAGAGAAAAAAAGAAAGAATAGTATGTGTGTGTGTGTGTGTGTGTGTGTGTGTGTGTGTGTGTGTGTGTGTGTGTTTGTGCTTGTGTGTGTGTTTGTGCTTGTGTGTGTGTGTGTGTGTGTGTGTGTGTGTGTGTGTGTGTGTGTGTGTGCGGGCGCGATCGCGTGATTAAGTTTGCGAGTGAGTATGCGCGCAAATGAGCGATTGTGTGAGTGTGAAAGTTTATATGAAAGAGTGTGAAAGTTCCCAAGCACGGGCTTCATTTAGTTACTGGTCCATGCCGACATCCACTATAATCAAATTCTAGCCCAAATAGTCGGAACAGCAGTTGCTTCCTCTGCTGTTCTGATGGTCATAGTCGGACACGGCTGACTATCACACACACACACACACACACACACACACACACACACACACACACATGTATATATATATATATGTGTGTGTGTGTGTGTGTGTGTGTGTGTGTGTGTTTGTGCGCATAATATCGTTATCTTTTTTGAGTACAACCTCCGCAAAAATCCGATCACCAGAGAGGGTTGAGAGAAGAGTGGAGGGGTGGGGGCCAATGGAGGGCTTGGGTTGGGAGATGGAGGGATGACAGTAAAAGGGTTAAGTGATGGCAATCTTCCCTCTCAAGGTTTATCAAACGTTAAGAAGCCGCGACCAATCACTTTCATCGCTGGTCTTTTAAAAATCGGCAAATCCCTTGTTGGTCTTTGTGAAGCGTGGGCATGGATGAGTGGTCTCTTCTCTTCAAAGCCTCTTCTTTTCTTTTTTTTTCTTTCTTTCTTTCATTCTCTTACTTTCGTCTTTTTAAAAGAAACATATATTTTGATCAGATTTCTTTTTGTATTTGCTTTGGCGCGGTTTGTTCTTAAGCCCGATAATTTCTTCTTCTTCTTCTTTTTCTCCTTCTTCTTCGTTCGTGGGTTCCAACTCCCTCGTTCACTCGTGTGTACAGGAGTGGGCTTTTACCCTGTTTTTCCCCAGCCATGTAGGCAGCCATATTTCATTTTCGGGGGCGTTCTTATATTCGAGTTCTTGGGGGGGTAATTCTGTTCACTTAGATCTACAAACAATGACGGAAACGAAGAAGAAATAGATTAAAAAAGAAGATCGTGGTTTCTGCTGAACAGATCACAACAACAACAACGAAACAACAGCAAGCAAACGAAAGTGCCAGGGATGGAGGACAAGAGGGGTAGAGGGTTGGAGGAGGGATGTATCAGTATTTTAGATATATCGATCCAAATCGTATTTTGCTCACCAGCAGAAACAAGTGTTTGCCAAACAGAAAGCAGCCAACACTAATCGGCATTTCATTGCTTCATAATCATTATGCAGATCTTTCAATGTTTCAAACTTTCCTTGTCTTCACCAGCTTCTAACACAAATTTGTCACAAAATCGCCAAACGCATTTTCGGACGTTACGCGATAATCCCTCTGGCCAGGTCAAGTTCGACAAAGTGATGATCATTGGACTGGGCGCCTTCTCGCATTCCGTACATTCCGATCACGATGTCGGTTTCAGTTTCAGTTTCTCAAGGGGGCGTCACTGCGTTCAGACAAATCTTTGCTGCTCTTCGAGAGGATTTCTGGTTCGGATCCTTCGTTGCTAATTCATTGCGTTTGTTGTTTTACACACACACACACACACACACACACACACACACACACACACACACACACACACATGCACGCGCGCGCGCTTGTGTGTGAGTGTATGTGCGTGCGTGCGTGCGTGCCTGTGTGTGTGCGTGCGCGCGTGCATGTGTGTGTGTGTTTGCGTGTGCATGCATGTGTGTGTGTTTGTGTGTGCGTGGATGTGTGTGTGTTTGTGTGTGTATGTGTGTGTGTGTGTGTGTGTGTGTGTGTGTGTGTGTGTGTGCGCGCGCGCGCGCGCGTGTGTGTGTATTAGAACAGGACGTTATAAAATGCTTTCTTGCTGTCCTGCCCTGTTCATAATTATCGTGACACCACTGAAAGTTAAAAACAAAACAAGACAAAACAAAACAACAACAAAAAAACAAAAACAACAAAAAATACAAACACCCCCCCCAAAAAAAACAAAAAACAAAAACAACAACAACAAAAACAAAAAACAAAAACCAACAGCTTAAGACCAAAAGACTGCTCACTGAATAAACTACCACCACTAACTAACATGAACGTAAACCCACAACCGTCTTTGTGACCGTTTCTCAACAACACAAAGAAAAAGCAAGCTGCCTATCATTAACATCAACCGCCCAATCGCTTCTCACGACTGATTGATGAGTCCCTTTTCAAACTAACCCCCGTTCCCCGCCCTCTCTCTTCTCTGTAAACTTCGATCTCTCCCTTTGCCCCCAAGGCAACTACTCACTTACTTACTCCCACAAACACTAAACCAATGAGCCATCGTTCTTTTTTTTTTCTTCATTTTTTATAGAGAAGTCCCACACCGGATGATGAGTTCTCTCATATAAAAGCGCGTATTATAAAGAAGCGAAGTTTGAAGGGCGTTGAAACAGACCGTCAGAGAGAGAGAGAGACAGTGACAGAGACGGAGTGGGAGTCAGAGACACAAAGAGAGAGAGAGAGAGAGAGAGAGAGAGAGACTGTGACAGGGAGCGAGCGAGCATCTTCTCCTTGGATTAAGGAAATTAAAGATGGGTTGTCGTTCTAGTTTTGTCCGGCGGTTTGGGTTGGCAGTGTGTCTCTTTATTATCGTGCAACGTGCTTCGGCTTTGCTGCGAATGAAGGACCCGAGGTCTGCTAAATCGTCAGGTGAGGAGGGTACCGCTGTTCTGGTTTTTGATTCACTTGTGTAAACAAAGTGAGTCTATGTTTTAACCCGGTGTTCGGTTGTGTGTGTGTGTGTGTGTGTGTCCGTGGTAAACTTTAACATTGACATTTTCTCTGCAAATACTTTGTCAGCTGACACCAAATTAGGCATAAAAATAGGAAAAATTCAGTTCTTTCCAGTCATCTTGTTTAAAAACAATATTGCACCTCTGGGATGGGCACAAAAAATAAAAAAAATGAAGCCTAATTATGTGCAAACTGCATTTACTGTTATATTTATATTTTTTGTATTATCTAAACTTGGTACTTTGATCTGATATTCTGACCCAACAACAAGAGCAGTCATTATCATCATTTTTTGTTCAAACAGGAACTTCTTTTGCTAAGCATGGAAGTTTTATTTATTTTGCAAACGTTTTGGTGCAGATAGTAAAAAAAGCGAAATTACTCTGTAATTAATGCTTTAAACTGATCTTTCTCATCTTAAACATTACATTTTGAAATTATACTCAATACATAAAAAGCTTGGATTTTTAAAAAAGTGTATCACAAGTGAGTCTTGAAGGCCTTGCCTCTCTTGTTTGTTTTGTTTGTGTGGCCTCAGTTGCTTGCAAGTCCACGGAATACATCTTCATCATTGTTTTCTTGTCCTTTCTTTCTCTCCCCCCCCCCCTTTTTTTTTGTGTCCTGCCACGTGGCTTTCTTCATTGGCCGAAAAAACAAATCTACCATGAAAAAAACAACAACAAACAAACAACACCACCACCAACAAAAAACCCAACAACAAGCAAAAACAAGCAAACAGAAACAGAAAATGAATAACAACATTCATTCATCTTTTTTTTTCTGTGTGCTTTTTTTGATGTGATGGACAAAATTGCCGTGAACTTTAATGTAGGACGTAAACTGTCCAACACGAGAAAAGAGAAACCGCTGTTGTTTGTTTGTTTGCTAATGTTGACGTTGTTGATTTGTTTCACTTAATGTTTTACTTATTTATCTTTCTTGCAAAACCATTTACTCATCTATATTTTTGTTTGCTATTTTAATTCATTAATTCATTAATTTGATTACATTTCCATGTATTTACTTTTGATTGTTTTTTTTTTTCTCTTTTCCTTTTTATCCCAAAGACTACTAAGCGCGTTTGGTTACGCTGCTGGTCAAGCATCTGCTTAGCAGGTGTGTGTGTAGCGTGTATGGATTTGCCCGAACGCAATGACGCCTCCTTGAGTAACTGAACTAAATTGAACTGAACTGTTGACGTTGTTATTGATATACAACTCAGCATCTCCCCTGCTATCGGTTTTTTTTCTTCTTCTTCTCATTTTTCAAATGATAACATTCAAATGTGAAAAATAATGCTTTAACTCTCTCCATACGAACGCGAAAGAGACGACGTTAACAGCGTTTCAGCCCAATTACCATCATCAAAATATTACAAGTGGAAGGCTCTTATACTGAAGAGGTGAATGTTGACAAAGAATACCACAATTCTGACGACGGAAGCTAAAGCTTGGGTCATTCAGACACCCACTGGACATCCGAGGGTTCTGTGTAGAGGAGAAGAGAGGACTGGCCGTACTGAGTCAGCTAACTCTCTCCATACGAACGGCGAAA
The DNA here is from genome assembly GCF_041734735.1 of Babylonia areolata. Lineage (NCBI taxonomy): Eukaryota > Metazoa > Mollusca > Gastropoda > Neogastropoda > Buccinidae > Babylonia > Babylonia areolata. The sequence goes on from NC_134876.1 coordinate 59,757,455, forward strand.
GAGACGACGTTAACAGCGTTTCACCCCAATTACATCATCAAAATATTACAAGTGGAAGGCTTTTATACTGAAGAGGTGAATGTTGACAAAGAATACCACAATTCTGACGACGGAAGCTAAAGCTTGGGTCATTCAGACACCCACTGGACATCCGAGGGTTCTGTGTAGAGGAGAAGAGAGGACTGGCCGTACTGGGTGAGTTACTGAGATGTCTACCATCACTTGTAAGTGAAACGGGGACCTTAAACAGGGTTCCACCCTCCCTCGTTGTTTTTGTGCTTGTCGCTGCTGTTGTCTTCATGAAAACAAAAGGAATCGATTGCCCAAAATGAATACACAAATGAAGCTAGAAAGAACACCGCAAGAAAACGGATTAATAAGCAAATATATTATTAAGAAACATGTAGATATACAAACGAATCGATAAGTGAATGAATGGGCTACGTGAAGCTAGAAATAACCATTAAAAAAAAATCTATTAAAAAAAATAGTGACTGACATCCTGATATGTAATCTCAGTCTTACCTCAGTGAGATGACAGCCTCCCTCTGAACAGCATGCTTGTCAGCAGTAGTCAAGGGTGTTAGGAGCGAAAAAAAGAAAATCACCCGTTCTGATTCATTCATACAAATGGTTCAGATTCATGTCGCCGCACACATGAAGTATACCTACGTCATATCATCAGTTTTATTGATCAATTTCATTATTTTGTTTTTTCTTTGCATCTGATTTGCGGTTGTCATGAAACGCGTTGCCTCATTGTTTTTTTTTCTTTGTACCTATGCAGGCATAAAAATACAAATGACAAAAAAACAAGCAAACAAACAAACAACAACAACAACAACAAAAGCCCACCCTCGTCTGTTTCACAATATGACCCCCCCCCATGCCCCCCCCCCCCCCCCCAAAAAAAAACCCCCATCATACCTCTATCGATTTCCAGGTCTTATGTATTAATGCACTTCGGATTCATATTAGTCGTTGTTGCTGTGGTTTGGAAGATTTGTTTTAATATTCTGTCACCCCCCCTAAAGGGGTATGGAGGATCACTTTAAAAATAATCATAGTCAGCATCTTCACAAATGAACATTTTAACGATAAGAAACGGAACACATAGAAATGACAGCTTTTCTTATCCCGTGTAAGTCGACTTTTACCAATATTATTTTAGTCTACCTCATGTAGTGACAACAAGATTTAATTAAACTTCATGTCCGTTCAGGAAACCTTTGCAGATTTTATAATTTACTTAAATTCAACCAAGTTTTCTTCCCCGAACGAGAGTAAATTACACATGGTGAACGCTTATCATGGGAATGATAGATATTCCTTCTGCAATAATTTCTTACGAATAATGATATGATAACGGAGAACTTACCGTTACAAAGTGGAAAATAATAATCTCCAGATTCATGTTATTTTTTTCCTTTCTTTTGTGATGCATTTTAAAAGCGTTGAAACGTCCAACATCACATTCTAATAATTTCCGTTTCAAGAGTTTGTCAAAGTGTATAGACGCATCCATGTACACTGCCCCACATATGATAAAAAGAAGAAGAAGAAGAAGAAGAAGAAGAAGAAGAAGAAGAAGAAGAAGAAGAAAGGAGCAGATGCCTGACGTATGTACAGACCAAACGCACTGGTCAGGCCTTGATAATCTATCCTAGGTATCCATGTGGAGTAATGGCCTAGAGGTAACGCGTCCGCCCAGGAAACGAGAGAATCTGAGCGCGCTGGTTCGAATCACGGCTCAGCCGCCAATATTTTCTACCCCTCCACTAGACTTTGAGTGGTGGTCTGGAAAAGAACCAACGGCAGCAAAAGGGTTGTTCCTGGCAACATTCTGAAGAAAATTGCACTTCGATAGGAAAAAACAAATAAAACTGCATGCAGGAAAAAATACAAAAAGATGGGTTGCCCTGTAGTATAGAGACGCTCTCTCCCTGGGGAGAGCACCCCGGTTTTTCATACAGAGAAATCTGTTGTGATAAAAAGAAATACAAAATACAAAAATACAAAATAGGTTTGTGTTTCTTTTTAAATGAAGTATTCAAACAAAATAAGTAAATGAAATAAGTAAATGTATTACAAATTTTGCGTTTTCAGAATCTCAATTTTCTTGTTTTAGTTTCAGTCGCTCTATGGACTAGTTTGGACCAAAAATATTTTATTTTTATTTTTTAATTAACCTTTTTTTTTTCAAAAGCGCAAAACACTCATATAATGTAAAACGTACTTTCACTTATTCATACAATGCAATACAATACAACATAATGTGATGCAATACAATGCAATAGAATTCCTTCCAATTAATTTATCCACTTTGTTTTCTGTTGGACACACTTGAAACGGGGCTCAGTAGGTAGAATAACACAGAATAAAGTACAAGATCAGCACTCTATGTTATAAATGTATTCACAAATCAGCCCCTTCCTATCTCTGTGGCTAACTTCACCTCTACACTCCATCTCGCACACTACGATCAGCTTCGGATCCACTCTGTTTACGCACACCCAGATTCAAACTCTCGACTGTTGGCCGCCGTTCTTTCTCTGTCTCTGGACCTTGCAATTGGAATGAACTTCCTCTTTCGCTTCGTCAAGTCTCCACAGTCAGCTCTTTCAAGTCTGGCCTTAAAACCCACCTCTTCCCAAAATAGTCTCCCTTCCCTGCCTCTTCCTTGTCTTCAGTTTCTCCAGTTTTATAGTTATGCACGCGTGTGAATGACTGGTACGAAAGCGCTTTGATTTGTCTATGCACAAGATTCAGCGCTATTTTTATACCATTATTATTATTATTATTATTATTATTTTAGGAGTCGGACTTCTGATCATGTGATTGCCAATGATCACGGTTCGAGGCCCCGTTTTTTGGCTCAGTGTTTGTGGCCTTAGGAAAGACACTGGTTCCGATTTCCTCATTTCACCCAAGCCATTGTGAATGGGTAGGGTGTACCTTCCCGAATTCCTTTTGGGGAAGTGTAAAACGGTGGAAGGTGAGGATTGGGAACCCGCCTTCCTGTCAGTTCCAAGCCCAAGAACACATTGTGATTGCGAATTGATTATGAATTCACTGCCCCCGATGGCCATAAAAAAGATGTTGGGACCTTTAATCTGATTATTTATTTATCCATTTATTGGTTGATTGATTTCGTCACACACACACACACACACACACACACATATATATATATATATATATATATATATATGTATAAATTTACTCATTTATTTGTTTGTTTATTTATTTGTGTATCTGTTTATTTATTCATTCATCTTTGTATGAACATATGTATATTATATAAATTAATAATGATAATTATAAATATATATATATATATATATATATATATATATATTAATTTATTTATTTCACTTCTAAAGAGAGCGTCGAAGTCTTTTTCCTTTCGTCTCCGGGCGAGATGGAGGGGAGGGAATTCGCCGGCCGCCAGAAGAGAGAGGTCGGCAGCCAAAGTGAGCTCCCTTCCACGCTGCACTTCCGCGTCAGCTCGGCAGAGGGCGCCGCAGAGACGCACGTGCAGCTGGAGCGTCACGAGCGCTCCCATGACGTCATCCCTGTCTTCCTGCTGCAGAACGGACAGCCCGAACACCATTCTGTGGACCACGGCTCTGTCAGTGTGTTGTGTTGTTGTTGTGTTGTGTTGTGTTGTGTTATGTCGTTGTTGTGTTGTGTTGTTGTTGTTGGCGTTGTGTTGTGTTGTGTGTCTACAAAAGATTACTGATGTAAATGAATAATGATGATGAATATGATGGTGATGATGGTGATAATGATGATGACGGTGATGATGATTTATGATGGCCACGTTGTCGATAATAACATGAAAAAAATAGAAGAAAAAGAAGAAGAAGAAGAAGAAACAGAAGAAAAATAAGAAGAAGATAATGATGATGACGAAGGTGATGACGACGATTAACAAACAATCTTATCGAAAAGGAGAGGGGGTTGAATGCGCACGTGTCTTTGTGTGTGTGTGTGTGTGTGTGTGTGTGTGTGTGTGTGTGTGTGTGTGTGTGTGTGTGTGTGTGTGTGTGTGTGTTTTCGATGTTGATTGGTTTGTTAATTAATCTATTCTATCAATCATTTAGTAATTTATTCCTATATTTGTTCTTTTATTTATTTATTTATTCATATATATATATATATATATATATATATATATATATATATGTATCTATTTATTCATGTATCTATTCATTTACCGAGCTATCTTTTCACCTATTCACCTATTGCTATCTATTGTATCGTGCGTTCACTTCTTTCTTTCGTTATTTGATTATTCAATAATGTATCGATTAATCAAATATTAAGTCATCATGTATTCATCCGTCTGTTTATCCTTCTGTCTGTTTGCATACTGGTTTTTGTTTTCATTAATATATTCATTCATTCACTTATATCTCCATGTATTTTCATGCATTTTTGTATCCAGTGTGTGTGTGTGTGTGTGTGTGTGTGTGTGTGTGTGTGTGTGTGTGTGTGTGTGTGTTAATGCTGTTTTTTTTTGTGTGTATGTGTGCGTGTTTGTGTGTGTGTTTGTGTGTGTGTGTGTGTGTGTGTGTGTGTGTGTGTGTGTGTGTGTGTGTGTGTGTGTGTGTTTTCCAGAACTGGGCTCTCTACACTGACGAGGACATCGATGCTGTTTTTCTGGTGCATAGGCACAACGAGGGGGACCCTGAAGACCTCACTGTGGTACGCGCGCGCGCACACACACACACACACACACACACACACACACACACACACACACACAAACGGACACACACACACACACACACAAACGCATACACACAATCATACGCGCACAGGCACCTCCCGTTTCACTTCCTCGCCACTATTAAACACACACACGCACGTGCTAGCGAGCGCGCAGACGCACGCGCACGCGCTCATACATACACGCACACATACGAAATCAAGTATGCATACACACACACACACACACACACACACACACACACACACGTGCCCCCCCGCCCCCCAACCACCCCTCCTCCACACACACACACCACGTACACATGCGCGCGCCATCATCTCTCGTCACTTTAACCATTTATATTCATCCATTCCTTCTTTCCATTTCTTTTGTTTTGTATTCCTTCGTTCACTACACCACACCACACCATTCCACACCATACCACACCACACCACACCACGCCACACCATCCACACCACACCACACCACACCACGCCACACCACACCACACCACACCACACCACACCACACCACACCACACCACACCACGCCACACCAATCCACACCAAAATACGCCACACTACGCTAAGCCACACCACACCACACCAAACCACACCAGCCCACATCACGCTAAACCACACCACACCACACCACATCACGCTAAGCCACACCACACCACACCAAACTACATCACGCTAAACCACACCACACCAGCCCACAAAACACCACAGCACACCACTAAAACACCCCACCATAAAACACGATAACCACCCAACACCATCTTTTTATTTTATTTTATTTTTAAGATAAAAAGAATTTTTTTGTTTTTTCCTTTTTTTAACTTTTCAATTTCTTTCTTCTCCATCCCACTCCCTCCTCACCCCACCCACCCACCCACCCCAAATCTACCACCCCTCCTGCCCTCTACTCACCCCCACCCCTCTTCCACACGCCCACCTAACCCTAACCCCCTCCACCCACCCCTAATTCCCCCCCCCCCGCCCCCCCGCCCCCTCCCTCGCACCCCTCACAAACACACATACAGAACGGAATCTTCAACCACCAAGGCAAGATGGTACAGATACGGCCAGACTATGATGATGGTGGCAGCAGCCCCTATGGGTTATCGCGACGTCCGAAACGCGTGAAGCGACGAGGGGCCAGGAACTATTACAAGAAGGGGACTCGAACCTCGGTCCCTTACCTGCTGGCCGAGATGGACATGAAGAAAGAGTATGGCCAGGACGTGCTGAACATGACCAACCCTGCTCATTGTACGTGGTGGTGAAATTTCCATCAGAAATGTCTTGTATGATAATCGACATGTATTTGAAATAGTTCAGAGTTTAATTTGGAGCCCAGTTGGCTCTTTGTTGTAATTCTACTGGTTGACTAGTTCGTTTATTTTATTTTGTTTTACATTCTTATTATTATTATTTTTTTTGAAATGCTAATTGAGGAGAGAGTAACAGGGAAAGTAGTGATCATTTAAGGCATTTGGGTGGGGTGGGGAAAATTAATGAAAGATTTTCGTCTAAAATCCCAAATGTGGATAGACGTCAAGCAAAAGAACGACCGAACGAACGTGGTGGTGATGACTGTACAGTGTTGTAGTGTTGTGGTGTTGTGTTGTGTTGTATTGTGTGTGTGTGTGTGTGTGTGTGTGTGTGTGTGTGTGTGTGTGTGTGTGTGTGTGTGTGTGCATACTTGTATCCGTGTGTGTGCGTGTATGTATGATCATACACGTGGCAACAACACCAGTGTGGTTTTCTTCTCGCAACTGTGCCTGCTCTTAAAAAAAAAAAAAAATGAAAAGAAAAGAAAAGAGGTCTCTACAAGAACCGTGCACGTAGGAGGAAAAGGAGGAGATGGTGGTGGAGTCGGAGGAAGAAGAAGTAGAAAGAAAAAAAAGAAGAAAATGAATGGGATAAAAAGGAGGAGGAAGAAGAAGAAGATCGGGAAGAGGAGGAGGAGGAGGAGGAAGAAGAAGAAGAAGAAGAAGAAGAGGAGGAAGAGGAAGATGAAGAGGAGGAGGTGATGAAGGAACAGAAGAAAGAGGAGGAGAAAGAGTTCACTGACAAGTGACTAGTTTAGAGCACGGTTAATAACTAAGCTGTGCTTAGTTGTGCTTAGACTTATCTGCCAATACAGGTGCTTTCGATGTTTATGTGAATGAATGAAGTCACTTTAAAACAGAAAGATGGGGGAGGAAAAGGAAGAAGAGCGAGAGGAAGAAGAAGAGGAGAAGGAAGGAAGGAGGGAAAAGAAGAAGAAGAAGATGGAGGCGGTGGAGGAGGAGAAGGGGGGGGGGAGTAGGAGAAAAAATAGGAATACGAGGAAGAATAGGAGAAAGGAGGAAGACGGAGAAGAGGAGGAGGCGGTTGAGGAGGAGAAGGAAGAAGAGAAGTGGGAAGAAGAAGAAGAGGAAGAAGAAGAAGAAGAAGAAGAAGAAGAAGAAGAAGAATGAGGCGTTGGATGAAAAGGAAGAAGAGGAGGAGGAGGAGGAGGAGGAGGAAGAGGGGGAGGAGGAACATGAAGAGGCTTGCAGGCAACCCGCGTGCATACAATGCCGATATTTTTATTTATTTATTTATTTTTGTTTTTTGTTTTTTTTGGTCAGACAATTTCGACACCTCCCATTATATCAAGGGCGACTCCTTCGTCAACGCCAGCGACAACAGCCGTGCACGGAAGAAGAGGGAGGCCTCCGGCCGCGTGAACAACATTGTGGAAGTCTGCCTGTCCGTGGACTCTGCAGACTACAACAAGTGAGTACCTACTCTGTGTGTGTGTGTGTGTGTGTGTGTGTGTGTGTGTGTGTGTGTGCCCAGTAGCTATCCCGCCACCCCCATCCCCACCCCACCCGTTCCCCCGCTAAAAAAACAACAACAAAAAACCAAAAACAAAAAAAACTACAAAAAACACGCACAAAAAAACACGCACAAAAAACAAAACAAAAATAACAACAAAAGAGCAAAAAACAAAAACAAAAAACACACCCACTAAACAAACAAAAAACAAAAAAAAACTAAAAACCCTATGGAGAATGAATGCCTAAAGCTATTCTTTTTTGGTCAGATACTCTTTTTCAGACGCTGAAAACAAAACAATCATCAAACAAAAGATTGCACGCGCACCTGGTGTGTGTGTGTGTGTGTGTGTGTGTGTGTGTGTGTGTGTGTGTGTGTGTGTGTGTGTGTGTTTGGATGCGTGTGTGCGTACGTGCGCGTGTATGTGTATGTTTGGTAGATGAATAGTTAGACATGCCGACCAACAGACAAGCAAAACACACAGAAAGACAGACAGGATGGTGGGTAAGGCGGATTGTCAAACAAACGAACACACAGCTACATAGGTAGACAGGGTAGGTGGGTAAGGTGGGTACTCAAACAAAGGAAACATACAGGTACATAGACAGGTACATAGACAGGGAGGTGGGTAAGGTGAGTACTCAAACAAACGAAACATACAGGTACATAGACAGGGAGGTGGGTAAGGTGGGTACTTAAACAAACGAACATACAGGTACATAGACGGGTACATAGGGAGGTGGGTAAGGTGGGTACTCAAACAAACGAAACATACAGGTACATAGACAGGTACATAGACAGGGAGGTGGGTAAGGTGGGTACTCAAACAAACGAAACATACAGGTACATAGACAGGTACATAGACAGGGAGGTGGGTAAGGTGGGTACTCAAACAAAGGAAACATACAGGTACATAGACAGGTACATAGACAGGGAGGTGGGTAAGGTGGGTACTCAAACAAACGAAACATACAGGTACATAGACAGGTACATAGACAGGGAGGTGGGTAAGGTGGGTACTTAAACAAACGAAACATACAGGTACATAGACAGGTACATAGACAGGGAGGTGGGTAAGGTGGTTACTTAAACAATCGAAACACACAGGTACATAGACAGGTACATAGACAGGGAGGTGGGTAAGGTGGGTACTCAAAGAAACGAAACATACAGGTACATAGACAGGTACATAGACAGGGAGGTGGGTAAGGTGGGTACTCAAACAAAGGAAACACACAATTACATAGACAGGTACATAGACAGGGAGGTGGGTAAGGTGGGTACTCAAACAAAGGAAACACACAGTTACATAGACAGGTACATAGACAGGGAGGTGGGTAAGGTGGGTACTCAAACAAACGAAACATACAGGTACATAGACAGGTACATAGACAGGGAGGTGGGTAAGGTGGGTACTCAAACAAACGAACATACAGGTACATAGACAGGTACATAGACAGGGAGGTGGGTAAGGTGGGTACTCAAACAAACGAAACATACAGGTACATAGACAGGTACATAGACAGGGAGGTGGGTAAGGTGGGTACTCAAACAAACGAAACATACAGGTACATAGACAGGTACATAGACAGGGAGGTGGGTAAGGTGGTTACTTAAACAATCGAAACACACAGGTACATAGACAGGGTAGGTGGGTAAGGTGGGTACTTAAACAAACGAAACATACAGGTACATAGACAGGGAGGTGGGTAAGGTGGGTACTTAAACAAACGAAACATACAGGTACATAGACAGGTACATAGACAGGGAGGTGGGTAAGGTGGTTACTTAAACAATCGAAACACACAGGTACATAGACCGGTACATAGACAGGGAGGTGGGTAAGGTGGGTACTCAAACAAACGAAACATACAGGTACATAGACAGGTACATAGACAGGGAGGTGGGTAAGGTGGGTACTAAAACAAACGAAACATACAGGTACATAGACAGGGAGGTGGGTAAGGTGGGTACTCAAACAAACGAAACATACAGGTGCATAGACAGGTACATAGACAGGTACATAGACAGGGAGGTGGGTAAGGTGGGTACTAAAACAAACGAAACATACAGGTGCATAGACAGGTACATAGACAGGGAGGTGGGTAAGGTGGGTACTCAAAAACAAACGAACATACAGGTACATAGACAGGTAGACAAGGAGGCATACAAACAGTGGAGACGGGCACATAGACAGACAGTCAGGTACAAAAAGAGACCGGTACGTACACACACACACACACACACACACACACACACACACACACACACACACAAAGAGGCAGACAGGTACAGGAACATTATTTACCCAGACAGGTACACAGACAGACAGTCACATAATAGTGCACAAAGAGGCAAATAGGGATACAGACGGGCAGACAGATACACAGCTAGAAAGACATACATACATACATACATACATACAGACAGACAGACAGACAGACAGACAGACAAACAAATATAAAAGTGCACAGAGACAGCAAACAGGTGCACGGACGAACAGACAAATGCACAGATAGACAGGCAGACAGACTACCCCTGTCTCCCCCCCACCCCGTCGCCCCCCCCCTCTCCCTTGCCCCCTCCCCCACCCCCTCCGTCTAATATCACCTACCAATAAAAAGACGTTAAACTAAAGAAAGAAAGAAGACAGACAGACAGGTACAAAGACAGGCAGACAGACATACAGACAGACAGACAGACGGGTGCCTAGACAGCTGACTCAGTACAGGCGCATGACAGAACAATTTTTTGGTTTGTTTGACGTTGGTTGTCCCCAGGTTTTTAAGCGACGCAGGGAACAACGCGGCCATGGCCCTGAGTGAGATGGTGCAGTGGTACTCTTTCGTGGAGATCATTGTGAGTGGGCAACGCGCTTCGCTTTATCATGAATCAATGAACATGACTGATCAATCAGTTATAGTCACACACACACACACACACATGCACACGCGCGCGCACGCACGCACACACACACACGCACACACACACACACATGAGAAAGAGTGGTCATGAATGTTTTATGTAACTTGCAATGTTTTTCTTTCATGTAAGGCGCTATATAAATGTACATTATTATTATTATTATTATTATTATTATCATTATTATTTATACATTCAATACTACTGTTATTACTTTCTACTTACCTACACACCGCAGCTTCAACTATCAGATCCACCCACTCACTACCTACTTACTTACCTACTTCGCAACCTTTGGCAGACTCTATGCAAATGTC
>NC_134876.1:59783217-59785717 GCF_041734735.1 Babylonia areolata
ATCCATTCCCTCCTTCAAAACCAACTTCAAGACTCATCTGTTTAAAAGTGATTAACCCGTTCACTGCCAAACTCGCATTTATGCACACGCTATGCAGAGGACACACGTCACTGAAACTTGATCAGATCATGGGTCTGTTATCCATGAACGTACTGCTCTTATGGTTCGATGGTAGGATAAGCCATATTTTCTACACATCGCAGGGGGAATCCCCAGCTATTCTCAGACACCATCTTCTCTGTGCTCACAGCACAAATTAATTTTGCACTCTAAATTGACTGGCGGTGAGAGGGTTAAACTGATCTCCTGATGCCTGCGACAGTCTGGGGTGTGTGCTTGTTTCTTGTTTTCAGTGCATGTTGCTGAGGTGTTGTGTGGAAAGGAGGGGTGGGGGCATGGGGGTGGAGAGAAGGAGGCATTATATAGTTGAATTGTTTGGGGGGCGTTGTAGTTGAATTGTGCATTGTTTGAGGCGTTGTGATGTACGTGATTGGTTTTGGAGTGTTGGAACTGGTTTAGGACTGTTGTGATACTGTTGTCAGGTGTTGTGATGTGACATTGCATTAGTTGGATGTTGTGATGTATGGTTATGTATAGTGTGTGTGTGTGTGTGTGTGTGTGTGTGTGTGTGTGTGTGTGTGTGTGGTGTTTTTGCGTTTGTCCGTGTATGGATTACTGTTGGTGTTTGGTTTGTGCAGGATTATATGTATGGAAGATGGTTATATTGCTTGGAGGGCGTAGATGAAGTCCTCCTTCTTCTTCTGATGGATATTTCCATTGGAACTGTTGTACTGTAAAGCGCTTAGAGGAAGTTCATTTGACTAGGCGCTGTTTAAATGAACTTACATTATTATTGTTGATAGGTTGATGTTATTGTACAAACCGACCGATCCGGTTGAATAGTGGGCTGATGATTATTCCTTTACTTCTTTCTCTGTGTGTGTGCCTGTGTGCGCGCGTGTATGTGCATGTGTATATGTGTGTGTGTGTGTGTGTGTGTGTGTGTGTGTGTGTGTGTGTGCGTGCGTGTGTGTGTGTGTGTGTGTGTTTATGTGTGTAAGTGCGCGCGCATATGTGTGTGCAGGTGTGTGGTGTGTGCTTGCGTGCGTGCGTATCTTCCCCAATGAGTTTTCTCTTATTCAGAAATAATAATAATAATAATAATAATAATAATAATAAGTATCATATATTCTGTAATCCCGTATTCTCTCCGACCATCACCCCTACAACCCCTCCACACCTGCCGCCACCCCCCACCCCCCCCCCCCCCCCCCCCCCCCCCCCCCCCCCCCCCCAACAAAAAAAAAAAAAAAAAAAAAAAAAAAAATTAAACCCCTAACAAAACAACAACAACCAAACCAAACCAGATGACTGCCCTGCCGGGGACGATCCGGGCAGAACGTGCAACCCCGCCCAATGCACCAGCGCCTTCCTCAGGGCTGCCTGCTGCGCCACGTGCGCCGCCAGCGCGGGCACTACCCTGGCTCCCTTCGTGCCTCCGGTCACCCAGCCCGTCACCACGGCGGCCCCGTCCAGCCTCTGCCACGTCGTTGTCCCCACCACCATGACGTCCCCCACGTCCATGACGACTCCCACGTCCATGACGACTCCCACGTCCGTGATACCCCCCATGTCCACGACGCCCCCCACATCCATGACATCACCCACGTCCGTGACGTCTCCCACGTCCATGACATCACCCACGTCCGTGACGTCTCCCACGTCCATGACATCACCCACGTCCGTGACGTCCCCCACCTCCATGACATCACCCACGTCCATGACGTCTCCCACGTCCATGACATCACCGACATCACCCACGTCCGTAACGTCTCCCACGTCCATGACATCACCCACGTCCATGACGTCTCCCACGTCCATGACATCACCGACATCACCCACGTCCATGACGTCTCCCACGTCCATGACATCACGGACATCACCCACGTCCGTAACGTCTCCCACGTCCATGACATCACCCACGTCCGTGACGTCCCCCACCTCCATGACATCACCCACGTCCATGACGTCTCCCACGTCCATGACATCACCGACATCACCCACGTCCGTAACGTCTCCCACGTCCATGACATCACCGACATCACCCACGTCCGTAACGTCTCCCACGTCCATGACATCACCCACGTCCATGACGTCCCCCACATCCATGACATCACCCACGTCCATGACGTCTCCCACGTCCAAGACATCACCCACTTCCGTGACGTCTCCCACGTCCATGACATCACCCACGTCCATGACGTCTCCCACGTCTATGACATCGGTATGTTGTTTTTGGTATCTATCTATCTATCTATCTATCTATCTATCTATCTATCTATCTATCTATTCACTTTTGAAACATCTTAGACGACGTCCATGACATCACCAATTTCCATGACGTCTCCCACGTCCATGACGTCTCCCACTTCCACTGTGTCTTTAATTTCCATGACTTCGGCAAATAGTTATTAATTAATGAATTAATCAATCAATCAAT
>NC_134876.1:59790717-59793217 GCF_041734735.1 Babylonia areolata
ATCCATGTCAGCGTTCGGTGGGTTATGGAAACAAGAACATACCCAGCATGCACACCCCCGAAAACGGAGTATGGCTGCCTACATGGCGGGGTAAAAACGGTCATACACGTAAAAGCCCACTCGTGTGCATACGAGTGAACGCAGAAGAAGAAGAAGTATTGTATTCTGTTGCATCGTATTGTATTGTACTGTGTCACGTTTTGTCACAACAGATTTCCTGAGTGAAATTCGGGCCGTTTTCGCTGGGAAGAGCGCGTCGACAGAATGCGGCGCCACCCATTCTGTTTCTGTCTCCAGGTGTGCTTTTTTTTAACCACTGACGTAGATTTTTTCTCTCTACAGAATGTTGCCTCTGACAACTCTTTAGTTCTTGTCGTGGGTTCTGTTACGTGCGCTAAATGCATGCTGCACTGCAGGGGGGAAATGTACTTGATTTACATTTGTACGTGAACTGAACCACAAGAACATGTGTGCAAAACAACTAAAAAAAAAAAAAAAAAAAAAAAATCCTAAAAATAAACACACCACAAAAAAAGGGTGGGGGTGGGGTGGGGTGGGGGGGGGGGAACCAACAACAACAAACCGACTGACCATCAGTGTCCACAAATTTCTCGATCAAGGCTTGGCTGAGAGAAGGGTTGTCCACCGCTAGTTGTGCCAGCTCCTTAACGGTCATCAGATCACTAGAGCAACACACGGCAGAACCTTGGGTCAGTGTGTATCATTCCTGCGTCAGCTCAACAACAACAACAGCAGCACACGGCACAAACTTGGGTCAGTGAGTCTTAACATTGCGTCAGCGCAACAACAACAACAACAACAGCAACATATAGCACAGCATTGGGTCAGTGAGTCTTAACATTGCGTCAGCGCAACAACAACAACAACAGCAACATATAGCACAGCATTGGGTCAGTGAGTCTTAACATTGCGTCAGCGCAACAACAACAACAACAGCAACATATAGCACAACATTGGGTCAGTGAGTCTTAACATTGCGTCAGCGCAACAACAACAACAACAACAGCAACATATAGCACAGCATTGGGTCAGTGAGTCTTAACATTGCGTCAGCGCAACAACAACAACAACAACAGCAACATATAGCACAGCATTGGGTCAGTGAGTCTTAACATTGCGTCAGCGCAACAACAACAACAACAGCAACATATAGCACAACATTGGGTCAGTGAGTCTCAACATTGCGTCAGCGCAACAACAACAACAACAACAACAGCAACATGTAGCACAACATTGGGTCAGTGAGTCTTAACATTGCGTCAGCGCAACAACAACAACAGCAACATATAGCACAACATTGGGTCAGTGAGTCTTAACATTGCGTCAGCGCAACAACAACAACAGCAACATATAGCACAACATTGGGTCAGTGAGTCTCAACATTGCGTCAGCGCAACAACAACAACAGCAACATATAGCACAACATTGGGTCAGTGAGTCTTAACATTGCGTCAGCGCAACAACAACAACAACAGCAACATATAGCACAACATTGGGTCAGTGAGTCTTAACATTGCGTCAGCGCAACAACAACAACAACAGCAACATGTAGCACAACATTGGGTCAGTGAGTCTCAACATTGCGTCAGCGCAACAACAACAACAGCAACATATAGCACAACATTGGGTCAGTGAGTCTTAACATTGCGTCAGCGCAACAACAACAACAACAGCAACATATAGCACAACATTGGGTCAGTGAGTCTTAACATTGCGTCAGCGCAACAACAACAACAACAGCAACATATAGCACAACATTGGGTCAGTGAGTCTTAACATTGCGTCAGCGCAACAACAACAACAACAGCAACATATAGCACAACATTGGGTCAGTGAGTCTTAACATTGCGTCAGCGCAACAACAACAACAGCAACATATAGCACAACATTGGGTCAGTGAGTCTCAACATTGCGTCAGCGCAACAACAACAACAGCAACATATAGCACAACATTGGGTCAGTGAGTCTCAACATTGCGTCAGCGCAACAACAACAACAACAACAGCAACATGTAGCACAACATTGGGTCAGTGAGTCTCAACATTGCGTCAGCGAAACATTAACAACAACAGCAACAACAATAACAACAACAACAACAACACATATCACAACATTGGGTCAGCGCGACAACAACAGGAGCAACACACAGCACAATATTGCGTCAGTAAGTCAGCGCAACAGCAACAACATCAACAACACACAGCGCAACATTGACTCAATCCAACAACAACAGCAACACAACAGAACACTGGGTAAGTTGTCCGACAACAACAACACATCACAACATTGGGTCAGTGTATCAAAACGCTGAGTCAATGCAACGACAACAGCAGCAGCAGCAGCAGCAGCAACACACAGCACAACATTGGATCACTATATCACACCAATGAGTTAGTACAACAACAACAACAACAACTGGGTCAGTATTTGGATCACTACAATGAGACAGCGCAATAATAACAACAACAACAATACCAGC
>NC_134876.1:59798217-59803217 GCF_041734735.1 Babylonia areolata
CTGTATGCATGTAATACAGAGACAAAAATGTTTAACAACATAACAAGGAAACACACTTGTTTCTCTTGCGGATGATATATTTCTGCTATTATATTGTTTAAACAAATATTGTATCTCTTTTATATTTGAGTTTGTTTTTCATATTGAAACAAACAAGAGCGTACTTAGCAACGGGGACTGTGACAAAGGCAAGACAGCTTAAGACTCCAACCTTATTTTTTCTTATACTTTTTTCTTTCTTTCTCAATTTCCTTCATTTTTAGAAAATCTTTGTCTTTTGACTTGTCTTCCTTCTCTTCCCTTCACTTTATTCAAAACCATGTTAATAATGAACACACTAAACATTAAAAAACGGAGAGCACGGAAGAGGAGAGAGACACAGGCACAGAAACACACACACACACACACACACACACACACACACACACACACACACACACACACACACACACACAAACACACACACACACACACACACACACACACACACACACACACACACACATATATATATATATATATACATATACAAACAAGATTAGGAAAAATTGTTTAGAATGCTGCTGCAATTTATTGCATTAAGTGATTGATTGTGTGTTTTTCATTCATTCATTCATTCAATTACCATTGCTCTTTGTGTCTTATAAACCTTAAGGTTTCATGACAATAAAATCTATTCTATTCTATTCTATTCGCACACACATACGCACGCACACACACACACACACACATACACACACGCACGCACGCACACACACACACACACGCACACACACACACACACACACACGCACACACACACACACACACACGCATGCACACACACACACACATACATACACACACACACACACACACGCGCACACACACACACACACACACGCACGCACACACACACACACACACACACACGTACACACACGCACGCACGCACACACACACACGCACACACACACACACGCACACACACACACACACACACACGCATGTATACACTCACACACACACACACACACACACACACACACACAAACACAACGAAACAGCCTC
This sequence comes from Babylonia areolata, assembly GCF_041734735.1. Lineage (NCBI taxonomy): Eukaryota > Metazoa > Mollusca > Gastropoda > Neogastropoda > Buccinidae > Babylonia > Babylonia areolata. Next base: position 59,799,268 of record NC_134876.1, read on the forward strand.
GATCGACCTGAAGACTCATCCCACCCATCATCTCCAACTCGGCCTCGTGTCAAGTCTTTCCGGTGCTCAGTTCGGAGAGTGGGTGGGGTGGAAGGGTTCTAACCAATTTCCCTCCCTCTCTACACCCCATTCCCCCCCCCCCCCCTGTTAATCCCCCGCTCCCTTACACACACACACACACACACACACACACACACACACACACACACACACACACACACACATTCCCCATCTACCCACTCATCTCATCATGAATTTCAGTTAAATGCCCGTTCGTCCCAGCAAGCCCCGAGGTCAAATATAAAAGCCCAACTAAATCGCCTCCAAAACTTTAAAAAAAAAAAAAAAAAAAAAAAAATGGTGGCGGGTGGGTGGGGGTGGGGGCGGAAGAGGGGGGGTACTTGAAGACATCGTGATGATGGAAAGGAAAGCAGTCCTTTGTGAAAGGAAAAAGAGATGAACAGGTTGATATTTTTTTTTTAATCAAACAAAACAGAACGATTTCTTCTGTAGGTTTGAGGGGAGAATGGCCTGGGCGAGGAACTTGGATAGTGTCATCTGACAGCTGCAGGGAAAAAAAAAAAAAAGATCAAAGACAAGAAACTGCTGGTCAGGACATTTGAGACCTATGCAAAGGTTGATGAATCTATATATATATATATATATATATATATATATATATATATATATATATAGAGAGAGAGAGAGAGAGAGAGAGAGATAAAGACTTGTCAAGAAGGCAGTAGGTCCAGATTATATGCGTGGAGTGATTACTAAAAAAAAACATGTGCCTCTGAAAATAATATGTATCGAACGTGTTCAGCAAAATCTTCAACTGGTCTCTCAAGAACCGCTCTGTCCACATTTGAAAATAAAATCTACTATTCTGCCCCCCCCCCCCCCCCACCTTCCACCCCCCCAAAAAAAAACAAAAAAAAAGACCACCACCCCCACACGCCCCCCCCCCCCAAAAAAAAAAAAAAAAAAATCAAAAACAAAAGCACTAAGTGGTTACTTCCCTGTTGTCCTGACTTAAATAGTTATGAAATACTGTAAAAAAAACAAAAACAAAAAATAAATAAAAAGCGTTCTCCGTCATCTGTCATATTTAACTGAACACAACACCACTTTCGACTCTCTTCGGTTTGCGTACAAACCAAACACAAGTATTGACGATGCAATTCTAACTCTCCGGGAGCCAGTTGCACTGCTCGGAAGGAAGAGCCTAGTATGGTCTTAACCCGCTACTAACTGTGTGCAGTATGGAACTGACCAATGGCGTAGTTCGGTCATCAACGTAGGCATTTAGTCACGTGTAACTGTCAAAAAGTTAGAACCAAGCAATACAACTGACACCTGCTCAATGTTTCCCTTCATTTAGATAATATCATTTATTTTTACTTATTCGTTTATTCATTCATTTATTTTATTTTATTTTATTTATTTTCTCTGAAGGCCTGACAAAGCACGTTGGGTTACGGTGCTGGCCAGTCAGGCATTTTGTTTAACAGATATGGTGTAGCGTATATGGACTTGTGCGAACGCAGTGACGCCTCCTTGAGCATCTGAACTGACCCCCCCCCCCTCTCTCTCTCTCTCTCATTATACATGTATTGAGTATAACAACATTTATATGTGTATATGTTTGTGAGTCTCTTAGAACAACGGCATAATATGTATGTCGGCTAAAGTGCTAATAATTTATCTTCACCGTTGGAAAACAAAATAACTAATTCATTCAGTATCCCTCTCTCTCTTTTTCTCTTTCTTCTGTCTCTCTTTCTTCCACCCCGCTACCCGCTCCCCCCCCCCACACCCACACAGCCCCCGTCTCCCCCCTCTCACCATTGTTCACGCCCTCCATTACCAGATCCTACGCTTTCTTTGTGGGTCAGTAGAACACGCCATGAACTATGTGCCATCAAGTTCAGTTGACTTCACTGTCAACAAAGTGTTCCCTGTGGTTCTTTTGCCTCTTTTGCACGCAGGTACGGAACACAGTCACACATCGAGACTGACGCGCGTACTCACACACACACTACACACACACACGCATTTACACGTGCACGCTAATCGTGCGCACGAACATGTATGCATACACATGCGTACGCACACATGCGAGAGAAGGAGGGGGGGCGGAGCAGAACAGAGAGATGGCAATAAGAGAGAGAGAGAGAGAGAGAGAGAGAGAGAGAGAGAGAGAGAGAGAGAGAACAAGACAAGTCAAAATCTTTATTTACACACACACACACACACACACACACACACACACACACACACACACACACACACACACAATATATATATATATATATATGTATATATATGTATATATATATATATATATATATATATATATATATATATATATGTATGTATACATACACACACGCGCACACACACACACACACACACACACACACACACACGCGCGCGCGCGCGCGCGCGCACACACACACACACACACACAAACACACGCACGCTCGCTCGCTCGCACGCACGCGCGCGCGCGCGCGCACACACACACACACACCATGTATTGACAAGATACGTTCGGTTACAAAACGACGCAAACAACGCCAACAGCAGTAGAAGCAACAACAATAATATTAATAATAATGTACATTTATATAGCGCCCTTTCTCTCAAAGAGCTCAGGGCGCTTTACTTGAAAGAAAAATATTACAAATTACATAAAACATTCATGACCACTCTTTCTCAAAAATCCCTCCATCCCCCACACCCCGTCCGCACCCCCCCCCCCCCGCCCCCCCACTCTCCCTTTCCCACTCTACGTACATCCAAAGTGAGCTGACATGGGTGGTGTTGGAGAACAAGGAAGCCGAGAGCGCTTATGGATAACAACAAGAAAAACACCAGCAAAAAAAAAACAACAACAGCGAGAGTAGCAGTAACAACAACAACAACGACAACAGTAACACCAACATCAATAGCAGCATCAACAACAACGGCAACAACAGCACCACTACCACCACCACCACCACCACCACCACCACCAAAACAAAGACAAAGAACAAGAATAACCACTACTATCACAATAATTGCTACAAGCAGTGTGTGCAATGAGTGTTTCACAATTCAGTAGTAGCCATCAGTGTGTGTTTTTCTTTCGCAATTTTTTTGCAGAAGCTTTCATTATCTTTTTAAAACATGTACCTCTACTGGATTAAACTGATGTGAATTATGAATTCAACAGACGTGTCGTATTTTATTGTATTATATTGCATTGCATTGTATTGTATTGTGTGTATTGTATTACTTTTTTTTTGTCACAACCAATTTCTCTGAGAAAAATTCGGACTGTTCTCTCTCTCTTTTTTTTTCTGTCAGCAAATGTATTCGTTTTCCTGCCAAAGTGGATTTCTTTTCTAAAGAATTTTGCCAAGGCTTCTAGTTTTTTCTCACTTTTACCAACGTTAAAAGCATGCTACACGTAGGGCCTCTGTTTATCGTCTCATGCGAATGACTAGCATCCAGACCACCACTCAAATTCAAGTGGATGGAGAGAAACCCCCCCAAAAAAAAACTGACAAGTGTGACAGATTCGATCCTGTGCGCTCAGATTATCTCGCGAAACCATTAGGCCACCATTCCACGTATAGAGTACTGTCTCTCGAACAAATCCAGTATGATTAATAGAATCGTGCAATCAACAACCATCTACCTGAAGATCTAGTCATCAGCCCCATCCACATGTAATATGCAGATTATGTTCAAACGTGTGTGTGTGTGTGTGTGTGTGTGTGTGTGTGTGTGTGTGTGTGTGTGTGTGTGTGTGTGTGTGCATGTGTGAGTATGCACAAGATTTTATATTGATATGCACTTGTATGTATCCTAATTTCTACTGTATCTGTGTTTGTGTATGATTTTCGATTTATGTTCGTGTCTTGTTATGTACTATCCCCCCCCCCCCCCCCCCCGCCCCCCAA
>NC_134876.1:59823217-59825717 GCF_041734735.1 Babylonia areolata
ACAAACACTCAAAAAAAACAACCGAATGTCAAGTTCTGTTAGCGGAAGCAAATGTATTGCATGTGTAAGACCCTAAACATAAGCATTGATCTTTGAACAGAAAGAAAGAACGTGTTTTGGCTGTCCCGTTCGGAGTGAACGCATCTCCCTTTCCCGAGAGCTCAGAAGTGACTGGCCCTCTATCAGTTCTTCAGCACGTACTTTCTTCCCGTTAAGGAGAAGCCATAAAAGTAAGCCTTTATTACCATGACGCTCGTGCAAAACTAGACAAGATGATGGACACTGTCTTCTGTTTTATCCGCCTTACGATAGCTGGTTGAAAGTGAAATCATGCAGTAGTGTCGCTATGTCCACGCAGTATTCAGTTACTAATAATAGTTGTTTTGTGGTAGGTTTTTAAGACCTGACCAGCGCTTTGGTTTGTGCGAAAGTCAGGCATCTGCTCTCCCCACCCCCCACCCCAACCCTCAAAAAAAGCAGACGTAATGTAGTATATAATTATCATGAATCATGCCATAAGATTTGACAACTCTTTGGAACTGCAACTGATAGACCGTGCGTCCTGATCTACAAAACACAATCTCTCGCTATTCAATAAACCCCCAATTACACCAAGAAATCATTATAAAATCTGTACACAACCCCCCTCCCCCACCTTAACCCCCCAATCCCTCCATTACGAACAGTTATACCCATAAATATCATTCTGTTCTGAAGTAAACGAGGACACACACACACACACACACACACACACACACACACACACACACAACAACAACAACAACAACAACAACACACACACACACCACAGAGGAGGGGGGGAGAGGGGGGAGAGAGAGAGAGAGAACGACAGAAATTATAAATAAATAACCCCCCAAAGAAACAACAAAAAACATCATTATTATTATCATCATCGTCATCGTCATGATCATCATCAGTACGGTCTGTACAAACCAAATGACGTGAAAGGGCAGGGGAAACGTTTTTGCTTTATAATGCTGCCTGCATTGGCCAGGACGAACCTCGTAGGAGGAACACGTGTGAAGCTGTTTCGCCACAAGATTCAATATCATAGAAATATGTATTCTGTGAGTCATGCACTTGCGAAAGCATCCCTTTTCAGAATATGAGATAAACACTTTGTTAATGAATTTAATCAAAAAACGTTCGTGCGCCGTTGCTGTGCTGTCCCATGTAGAACGAACAATAGCGAAAAAGACAAAAATGATAAATAATCCACAGTGTTGTGATCATTTGCATGGTAGCAAAGATGGTTGGGAAGGAATCAAGTACCCTTGTAAGCCTACGATTTCTCGCAATCCCACGATTTCTCCCCCTTGTTTTCAGTTGTCAAAAATCTCTCCTTTGTCATCGGAGCTGGGTTCTTGTATTTCCCGCATGCAAATCTAAGAGAAAAATGAGAGAGAGAGAGAAAAACAAACGAGAAATGGGGGACGACGAGAACGACGATCATGATGATAACAGTGGCGTTAGCGAAGACGGTAACAACAGACGGCAAAGTTGATGGCATGGTACTGGTTAAAAAAAAAATGTGTGTGTCAGTGAGTGAATTTGAATGGGTGACTCTGTGTGTGTGTGTGTGTGTGTGTGTGTGTGTGTGTGTGTGTGTGTGTGTGTGTGTGTGTGTGTGTGTGTGTGTTATTTTAATTATTATATCATATTATATCATGTTATATATTGATGTTGAATTTAAGGTCGATGTATTGCAGTGATCATCTTATGTGAAATCTAATAGATAGATGTATTCCAGTGTCATTACTGTTGATCTCTTCGCTAACGCCACTGTTATTATCATGATCGTCGTTGTCGTCGCCCCCTCTTTCTTTTATTTTTCCCTCTCTCATTTATCGCTAAGATTTGCATTGGAAAAAGGCAAGAAACCAGCTCCGATTATAAAGGGAAAAAAATACTAAATAAGGGCGACCACACTTTTTCACTCCTCCCCCCCATCTCCCCTCCCCCATCCGCCTCCCCCCCCCCCCCCACACCCCACCGATTTCTCACAATTGAGAGAAAAAACGGAAGGAGAACGACATCACCTTCTCGCATTCCCACGAGTTCTCTCAAAGTGAGAGAAATCGTGGGATTGCGAGAAATCGTGGGGATTACACACCCCATCCACCTACCGATCCACCCACCCACAAACCTATCACCATTTCCGAGACGAGCAATCCCGACATGACAGCAAACAGAGGCATGCCAGAAATACCCCAGGGTGCCTTAATGCTTTTAGCAGATTCCAGGGTCGGTCAGTCACTCAGATCAAATCCTGAAGAAAGGGGCCAGGACTCACACACCACAGTCCTCCCTTCCCCCCCCCTCCCCCTTCATCACCCCAAAGAAGCCAAGGCGGCACCTGCCTGCTGCCTGCTGCGCATTTGCAACGCCCTCGAAAAGCCCCTGAGGCTGGGCAATGGTATGGTACAGAGGTGTTCTGGCACCAGTGAGTCTGACCGCTTCCACCATCTGCCGTCTTTGT
>NC_134876.1:59830717-59835717 GCF_041734735.1 Babylonia areolata
AAGGGGTGCTTGTCTGCCCATTTCCACTCATCGTCTCCAGAGTCAAGAAGCCGTTAGCTGTTTTGTTTCAGCTTTCCTTCGTGCTTCTCGTGATTGGAAACTGAAGGGACGGAAAGTGGGCCAGGCTTTCTGCAAGAAACTGCCCGGGTGTTAAACGAGTGTGTAAAGTGTTAATGTAAAAGAGGACTTTAGAATCGCCCCTCGCCCCCCCCCCCCCCGCCACCACCACCCCTCTCATTTTTTTTAAGTCAGAGAAAAGGTTTGAGAGTGGGCGGGGGGATCCAGACCAACAAAGGATGGGACTGGATGTAGGGTTGGTGAACAGATGTCAGATATGTGTCATTTCTATTCGTTACACGTTTTTGTTTTTGTTTTTTTTATAACTCTCCTGCCTTTATTCTTTCTCTGGAACTGATTTCTTTTTCTTTTTTTCCGTTTCATCTGTATATTTGAGAATATCTAACCTCGGCAAACGTCTCTCTCTCTCTCTCCCTTTGTGTGTGTGTGTGTGTGTGTGTGTGTGTGTGTGTGTGTGTGTGTGTGTGTGTGTGTGTGTGTGTGTGTGTGTGTGTGTGTGTGTGTGTGTGTGTGATCAGGCATTTCTGGAGAGTCTGAGAGAAGAAAAGAAAGAGAAAGAAGTAGAGGTGAACCAATTCAGCTAGCAGAAACAAGAGACAGGAAGTCTTATTTTCTGCTTTCTTTCAGTTTTTTTCTTTGTGCCCCTGGTGATTGAAAACTGAAGGGGTGGAAAGTGTACCAGGCTTTCTTAGAAATTGCCCCAGTATTAAATTTGTGTTCATGGAAAAGAAGCCTTCCTCTCAGTTCAGAGAAAGGGGTTGAGATTGGGCGAGGGAGCCTGAATCCACCAACAGAAGGCAGGCTGGATGCTTGTTTAGTTAAATGGATATCAAAATACATCATTTTTGTTTTATTTATTGCACTTTCATTATCAACTTCTACACTTTTTTCCCCTTCTTTTCCATATTCGTTTCGTATCGTTTCGATTTTTTTGTTGTTGTTGTTGATTTTTTTTTTTCGATTTTCTCTTTCTACTGTTCCTTTTGTGAAATTTACATCAGTATAAAATTTACCCCCAAAATTGTCTGTATTTTGCAACATAGATCATGGTGTGTTGGTTACTGTGCAGGAGTTGCTGGTTGGCTTCCTGGACTATCTGTGGAAGAAGGTGAAGACCCCAATGACCCAGAATGTATTCCGACAGGCAGCGGCAGGGTACCTGGGCAGTCTTTTGGCCAGAGCTGCTTTTATGGACATCAGGTGAGTGAGGCGTTTCAAAGCAGGTGGTGGTGTTCTCTCAAGAACATGCAAGAGTTTGCTTTGTGAGAACTTGCTGTTTACTTCAGATGGTCTTGTCAGAATTGTTTTCAACAAGAAATTGTATTATCATCTCCGAGGTTTACTACATTGTTTAAATAGTTCCGACAGAAAGTCACATCATGCATGTCTACTTGCATCTCTGTATGTGTGTCTCTGCCTCTCTGTCTCTCTCTCTGTTTGTGTGTGTTTGTGTGTGTGTGTGTGTGTGTGTGTGTGTGTGTGTGTGTGTGTGTGTGTGTGTGTGTGTGTGTGTGTGCGTGCGCGCACTCACTGGTAGCTGTGGCCAACACTGAAGATTATCAAGGGGCGCTTGTCTGCCCATTTCACTCAATGACTTTGAGTCAAATAGCTGATGTTACTTTTTTTTCTTATTTTTCCTTTCATCTTCTCGGGATTGAAAACAGAAAGGGCGCAAAGTGTGTCAGGCTTTCTGTGACAAATTGCCGGAGTATTAAACATGTGTGTAAATTGTTAATGTAAAAGAAGACTTTGGAATCCTCCCCCCCTACTCCCACCCCCCTTCCCCCACTTAGCTTAACTCAGATTTTCGAAAGGGCTTGAGAGCGGATGAGTGTACCAGATCAACAAAAGATGGTTTGGATGAATGCATGCCGGATAAATTGATAGCAAATTATGTCATTTTTATTCATTAAACTTTCTTTCTCGCGTCCTCCCATTCATACTTTCTTTTTTTTTCTCTTTTTTTCCCTTTTGTTTAGTTTTTTTTCCCAGTCTTGTTAAACACGTAGGCCTACAACAGTGAGCCAGCTCACGAATATGTGCGTTCACGTTTATCTTCTCTCTTTCTCTCTGTTTCTCTCTCTCTCTCCCACTCTCTCTCTCCCTCTCTCTCGCTTACAGGATGTGGCTTAAATATTTCCAGTCATTGCCTACTTTCATGGTTTAAAACTGATTGAATGGTTGAGAAAATAATCATAGTTTTGTGAGTGTTTCGTTGACATCAAAATTTATGAATTTGTGTTGTTGCCCCCTTGTTAAAAGTTCTTTCATAGCTATGATAACAAATAATTCCAGTGTCCAGTCTCTCTCTCTCTAACTCTCTCTCTCTTTCTATATCTCTTGCTGTGTGTGTGTGTGTATGTGTGTGTGTGTGTGTGTGTGTGTGTGTGTGTGTGTGTGTGTGTGTGTGTGTGTGTGTGTGTGTGCGCGTGCGTGTGTGTGTGTTAGGTTTCTCACAATGGAAAACGAAAGGGAATGATAGAAGAACAAAGATGGTGGAACATAGAGGAGAAATATTTAGTTAAAAAAGAACAACAAACGAAACAAAAACAAAAAAATCCCACAACAAAACAAGAACCGGTTTCCTACAACGAATTTCCAAGCACTTTCCATAACGCTTTCAGCAACAACACGAATTAAGACACGTCCTTCAACAGCAGAAATCGATCCTGCAGCATAATGAGTTGCCCATCCACGCTACAACCCCTGATAACTGTGGCCAACACTGAGGATATGTGAAGGGGTGCTTGTCTGCCCATTTCCACTCATCGTCCTCTGCTGTGTTTTGTTTTCAGCTTTCCTTTCTGCTTCCTTCTCGTGATTGAAAACTCAAGGGGTTGGACGAATAGTGTGTCGGGCTTTCTGCCTGATAGAAATCAAGTGTCGATTTTGTTTGTCAATTATTTGCAAGATGAAAGAATCCCTTAGAATCACTGTTCCGTTTAGAGAGAGCATGCGAAGGGATGAAAGTCGAGAAAGAGAGAGAGAGAGAGAGAGAGAGAGGTGGAGGGAGGGAGGGAGAGAGGAAGACAGAGAGAGAGAGATAGAGAGAGAGAGCGAGAGCGAGAGAGAGAGAGAGAGAGGTGGAGGGAGGGAGGGAGGGAGGGAGGGAGAGAGGAAGACAGAGAGAGAGAGAGAGAGAGAGAGAGAGAGAGAGAGAGAGAGAGAGAGAGAGAGAGAGGAGGTCAGGAAGGAAAGAATTACAGCGTGTTCACAAATCGATGCATTAATACGTTATAGTTTTCTTTTCCCCATTTCCTTCTTTCTTTCATTCCTTTCTATTTGCACGGAAACCCTTTTTGCTTCTTTCCTTGGTTTTCTAGATCTTCTGAACTGGATAAGAGGCTATGACAGAAAGCTCTCTATCTGTGTGTGTGTGTGTGTGTGTGTGTGTGTGCGCACGTGCGTGTGTGTGTTTATGTATGTGATATGTGAGATAGAGAGAAGGAGAGAGAGATTGAGATGATAGAGAAGAGACAGCGGGAGAGAGAGAGAAAGAGAGAGAGAGAGGGAGGGAGGAAAGGAGAGCGAGAGAGCGAGAGAGAGAGAGAGAGAGAGAGAGAGAGAGAGAGAGAGAGAGAGAGAGAGAGAGTGTTTGTATGAAATACTTTCATATCATTATTTTTCAGTCCCTGAAAACGTCTGAAAAGCGGGATTTTGTTAAAGAAAGGTATGTCAGTTTCATCAGATGCTTTCCGCTTTCTGTTTGTGGAACTGACTTTCAGTAAAACAGTCAACGTACACTATCCTAAAAACAAAAGGATATGATGACCTAATAATATAATGGAAAAATTTCTTCTTCGAGTAACTTTTGAAAGATTTGTTTAAAGGTGGGATTTAATGGATAACATCATGATGGTTTTTAAAACTTCTTACCACCATAACACTACACTACACTACACCACACACACACACACACACACACACACACACACACACACACACACACACACACACACACACATTAAAGCCATCACCACCCTTCCTAGCGCTGCACATTCTTATTATAGGTTAAACTTAAAACCATACCAGGGTTGATTTGGGCGTGCTAAATCAGTCTAAACTTCATTAATCTGAAACGTATTGAAAGCAAACTCAAAGAATAGTTGCACTAGAATGTATACCAGCAACCATTTAAAAGTGTAACGACTTCTGTATGTATGCGTATGTAGACTATATCAAACAATCCTGCAAGCAATGCAATCTGGCTGAAATGACAAGAAACAGAAACTAATCTGCAGGAAAAAACAACAACAACAGCTCGTGTTTTTAATGTAAGATTCATCACATCACAAATCAGTTCCACAAGACATGACATGATGATAAGTGGAGTGATGGCCTAGAGGTAACGCATCCGCCTAGGAAGCGAGAGAATCTGAGCGCGCTGGTTCGAATCACAGTTCAGCCGCCGATATTTTCTCCCCCTCCACTAGACTTTGTGTGGTGGTCTGGATGCTAGTCATTCGGATGAGACGATAAACCGAGGTCCCGTGTGCAGCATGCACTTGGCGCACGTAAAAGAACCCACGGCAACAAAAGGGTTGTTCCTGGCAAAATTGTGTAGAAAAATCCACTTCGATAGAAAAAAACAAATAAAAATTGCACGCAGGAAAAATACAAAAAAAAGGGTGGTGCTGTAGTGTAGCGACGCGCTCTCCCTGGGGAGAGCAGCCCGAATTTCACACAGAGAAATCTGTTGTGACAAAAAGAGAAATACAATACAATGATGATATGGCGATATAATCATTTCGTCACTGTATCATAAATGGTTGGGAAGAGGGGAAAGGTAAAGAGTGGGGGCGGTGCGATGTGTGTGTGGGGGGGTGGGGGTGGGGGGGGGGGGGGCGCGGGGGGGGGGGGGGGGGGGGGGGGTGGGTGGGGGGGTTAGTGTAAACTACACATCACAAGTACTATGTACTGCT
>NC_134876.1:59840717-59843217 GCF_041734735.1 Babylonia areolata
CAGCTTGGAAGTTCAGAAGACTGAATAAAAATTCCGTTTCTTCTTCTTCTTCTGCGTTCATGGGCTCGAATGTACATGAGTGGGCTTTTACGTGTATGACCGTTTTTACCCCGCCATGTAGGCAGCCATACTTTTTCGTGGGTGTGCAAGCTTGGCATGTTCTTGTTTCTATAACCCACCGAACGCTGACATAGAATACAGGGTCTTAAACGTGCGTATTTGATCTGCTGCTTGCGTATACACACGAAGGGGGTTCAGGCACTAGGCAAATCTGCACATTATCTGTTGACCTGGGAGATCGGAAAAAAAATCTCCACCCTTTAACCACAATGCGCCGTTAACGAGATTCGAACCATTCGGCCTTTGCGCCCGTCAGATTTCGTTTCAATGCCGGGTCTTATCACTTATGTGTATGTTTTCGTAGTATGTTCACGTGTACGATCGCAATTGAATGAAAGCGTGAGACGGGAACGACCACATTTTTTTTTTCAATCCTACGATTTCTCTGAAAGTGAGAGAAATATTGGGATTGCGAGACATTGTGGGCTTACAGGGGTCTTGTGAAATGGTGGTGATGTGTCATGGCGGCGGTGGACAAGAGAGAAAGACATACTGACAGAAACACACACACACACACACACACACACACACACACACACACACACACACACACACACACACACACACACACACACACAGCAATCACTATCTCTCTCTCTCTCTCTCTCTCTCTCCATCACACACTGAGCAGAAAAGGTATAAAAGTAAACACGCTTCAAGATGGAGAAAAAATACCCAAACAACCTCACAAAAAACGAATAAACAAATAAGCAAACAAGTTACAAAAGAAGAAGAAGAAGAAGAAGAAGAAGAAGAAGCAAATAATGCACATCACTCATTCTTTAGTTGCTGTATTTTTGTTTTTTTAAATATAGCTTACCTGTCTGCAGAATACTAGATGCCGTAAAGATGATGACAGATCTGCAACACTTGGCTGTACGCTCGCCGCCTTTTTTTTTTTTTTTTTTTTTTTTACAAGCGAAGTGAAGATGAACCCGACGTACAAATAGTTGTCGACAACACTCTCGTGGAAACAAAACTTGGAAAACAGAGAAAGAGAGATAAAGAGAGACAGGGTGGGATGGAGGTGGACCTTATCGTTGCGATGTGTGTTTCTGTTTGCATGTCAGTCTGTTTGCCTGTTGGGTGTGTGCCTGAACAGTCCTTCTTACTCTGGAGATATTAGGATCAAAGGAAATGACATGCACTCCTGTGTGGTGGTTCAAAGGAAACACACACACACACACACACACACACACACACACACACACACACACACACCTGTAGACCGATTGTTCATTCGATCAATAGATAGATCGATCGATATACAGACAGACAGACAGACAGACAGACAGACAGATAGATAGATAGATAGATAGATAGATAGAAAAAAACATTTACCGCCTTATTCATCGTTCCATCACACCATTCCCCTCCCCCCCCCTCTCTCAAAAGATGCCCCCACGCCCCCGCCCCCACCTCACAACCGTCTTCCCCTCTCTCTCATCTACCTGTCCCTCACTCTCTCCCTGCCTACCGCACCCTTGTCCCTCCTCCCCCAAAAGGAAGTGATAATCACAGGAGTGACGTACCCACGTGACTTCGTAGCCATTGGCTAGATTGAGGATGAGGTGGATAGGGTGGTGTCATGGTGTGTATGTGTGTGTGTGTGTGTGGAAGCGGGGAGGGGGGACAGAAGGGGAGTGGTCCTTGCAGATTAGACTGGTGCGCAATTTGTTTTAAGCACGTGCGCGCGAGCTTGAAGGGTTTGGAAAGGGGGGTGGGGTGGGGGGGGGGGGGGGGGGGTGAGGCGGGTTGTGGTGGGTAGTAGGGGTGGAAGGAGGAGGGGGGGGGGGTGCTATCTTTAACGTGACAAACGCGAGTGCTGAGTCACAAGCTGTGTGATCTGCCAGTTGTTTTTTGTTTTGTTTTTTTTTTAACCAGTAGACGACGCGGCGGCAAGTTTTGCGTGGTGGTCAGGAGAGTGTACATGTGAGGTGGGTGGTAGTGTGTGGATCGGAAACTAAATTTTAATGTGCGTGTGTGCGGGGGAGGGGGGGGGGCGTGTGTGGGGGTGCGTGGGGGTGGGGGTGGGGCGTGTCTGTGTGTGTATAGGTGCACGTGCGCGCGCGTGTGTGCATGTGTGTGTGTGTGTGCGTGCGTGTGTGTGTGTGTGTGTGTGTGTGTGTGAAAGAGAGAGAGTGATAGAGGAAGAGAGAGAGAGAGAGAGAGAGAGAGAGAGAGAGAGACAAACAGACAGACAGACAGAAAGACGGACAGAGACAAGACAGACAGATAGACAGATGTGGGTGATTGTGATGCTGTGTACATGCATGCGTGCGTGCGTGCATGAATGTGTGTGTATGTGTATGTATGTGTGTGTGTGTGTGTGTGTGTGTGTGTGTGTGTGTGAGAGAGAGAGAGAGAGAGAGAGAGAGAG
>NC_134876.1:59850717-59853217 GCF_041734735.1 Babylonia areolata
CTCTTTCTGTTGCACTTTCTTTCTCTCTGATTTCTATCCTTCTGTTTCATTTACCTGTATATAGGTTTCTGTATGTATTGCTCGTCAAATGCTCGTCAATATACACCAAAGTGAAAAAAATCACCAAAACAAAACAACTGAGTAACTGACACACACCTCCCTGATCACCACTCACACATCAGCCATCAAGCAAAAAAAAAAAAAAAAAAAAAAAAAAAAAGGGAAAAAAAGCAACCTTCAGATAAGGTAATATTACATTTTAAATTCAATGAAAAAAAAGTACTTTTCAAATACACACACATCTCTCTCCGAAATCGACCGTACACAGAATAGAACAGCACCCTGATCTGAACAAGTAGCGGTTGATATATAATTATATATATATATATATATATATATATATATATATATATTTATTTATATAAAGACACACATTTCCCGCTGATTCGGACGGGAACGATCATACTGAAACAGCACCCAGTTAGCCTGTGAACCTGGTCACCCTTTGGGTCCTGATAATGATGATGGGTCCTGTGTCGGTGGGGACTGAAGTACCTGCCTTTATCTCCCGCTGCCACCTGATCTGCCCAGCAACTTTTGTTGTTGTTGTTGTTATCTGTTTGCAGTGGATGCCAGTCATGAAATCCAACCACCTGAACATCTGGACGTGTCTTGCCTTTCATTTCTCGCAAACCTTTCTGTGCTAAAGAGAGAGAGAGAGAGAGAGAGAGAGAGAGAGAGAGAGAGTTGGAATTGGAATTAGAATTGGAATGATGTATTCACATTCAGGCCATAGCCCCGAGTGAAGGGGGTATATGTAAACATGATACAACACAACGAAAATACATAAACAAATAAGCATTGATAGAGACAACAAAACGTACATTGTACCGTGTACATATGTAGACAACAAAAAAATACATTATAACTGTTTTACGAAATGACAATTTCTCTTCATTTGAACTCCTATAAGAATACCGAAAAATTATGTACGTCATTGATATTGCTTGACGACATAGAGAGAGAGAGAGAGAGAGAGAGAGAGAGAGAGAGAGAGAGAGAGAGAGAGAGAGGAAAAACAACAGTAACATGGTACCCTGTCAGTATCCATGTGATTCACGGAACATCTCGTTTAGTGCGAGACCTTCATGTCACCGTGTTCCAGACTGAAATCTACGTTGTCGCCCGAGAGGTCTGTGTATCATTTCTGGTTCATGTGTCATCGGTTGTTTTTAGTTTCAGTGGCAGCTCAAGTTTGAAGTGTCTGGCACAAATGAGATTTGTGGTGTCGCTCAGGGACTGCACATTCGTTCTGGTACATGGACACTGGGTAGTGCTTTATGTCATTAGTGTGTGCGTTGGGTGGGGGAGGGGCTTTTCCTTGTGAGTGAGTGAGTGAGTTTGTGTGTGTGTGTGTGTGTGTGTGTGTGTGTGTGTGTGTGTGTGTGTGTGTGTGTGTGTGCCTCTCTCTCTCTCTCTCTCTCTCTCTGTGTGTGTGTGTGTGTGTGTGTGTGTGATGGAAAGACAGATTGCGAAAGACAGATAAAAGCAAAGATAAATACAGTGGATGTCTGGTTCGCCTTGGCTCTTGTGGGATTTCAATTCAGAGAACGATACGGCATGGGTGAACAATTTTCTAACTTGTGGTGGCTTTGTTGTATAAATCATTTGATCACCAGGGAACAGAATAAAAGCATTAGTCAGGTCATCTTGCCTCAGATGAGAAATCAACAATCATAATGTTCTTGAGAGCCTACACTTCTTCCTAGTATATTTATTATCTGCTCCATCGCGTCTTTTGTGCTCAAGAGATTTTCTTTTCCTATCCGTTTCGCTGTCTTCTTTTCCCCACCTTCTGCGTTTTCATTCTTTTAATTCATTTCTCTTTTCCTTTCATTTTCTTCCTTTCTTACGTTTTTCTTTCTTTCCGTTCCGTTACTTGTTTGTTTATTTGCCTTTGCCTTTTATTTGTTCATTTACTCTTCGTTTAATGTTGTTGTAATTATAACTTATTGCAAGCACGACGAACAAAAGAGCAAGCAGCTAATGTGTCTTTTAACTCTCTCCATACGAACGGCGAAAGAGACGACGTTAACAGCGTTTCACCCCAATTACCATCATCAAAATATTGCAAGTGGAAGGCTCTTATACTAAAGAGGTGAATGTTGACAAAGAATACCCCAATTCTGACGACGGAAGCTAAAGGTTGGGTCATTCAGACACCCACTGGACATCCGAGGGGTCTGTGTAGAGGAGAAGAGAGGACTGGCCGTACTGAGTGAGTTAAGCCTGTGCTGGGAAAACACCATAAGAATATTTGGGGTATTTTTTGGTGCTATATAGCTATGTATATGGAAACTTACATATGCAAAGGTTAGAGACAAAAAAAAAGTTTGATTACTGTAAGGAAAATGGATGAAGATGAAACGGGGGCTAAACTCAATTAGAAGATTCAATACCTGTGGGCTCATTTTCTATTTATTGTTGTGTTGCGTTGTGT
>NC_134876.1:59863217-59868217 GCF_041734735.1 Babylonia areolata
GGGGTAGGTAAGGCTGGGAGGATGGAGTGGTTAAGATCCTCCACGGCTGCCCCCCCTCTCCCCCAACCCTCTCCCGCCCTCCCCCCCTCCCCCCCCCCCACACACACTCCTCTGAGTGTTGGTGACATGATAATACCTTCCTCCACCTGTTAGCAGGTGTGTGTGTGTGTGTGTGTGTGTGTGTGTGTGTGTTTGCATGTGTGTGTGTGTGTGTTTGCATGTGTGTGTGTGTGTGTGCATGTGTGTTTGTGTGGGCGAGGGGGGGTGCGTGCGTGCGCGCGCGTGTTTGTGTGTGTTTGTGTGTGTGTGTGTATGTTTGTGTATGTGTGTGGGTGTATGGCAATACCTTTTTTTTTGTGATGGCGTTTCCATGACGAATTGTCAGATTTCTGTTGGTCATAATCGGACACTACTGACTATCGTACATTAGACTTTGGAGAAGACAGAATGAAGAGTGTGGGTGGGGATGGGTAGGGGGTGGAGGTGAGTGGGTGGGGTGGTGGAGCGACACTGAGGGGTGAATGGGGCGGGGAGGCGGGGGGGGGGAGAACGAAAGACGAGGGGGGCAGTGGAGGTGGAGGGCACGGAGTAAGAGACGAGAAGAGAGATGGAGGAAGCGAGATGGAGAGAGAGAGAGGGAGAGATGGAGAGAGAGAGAGAAACAGAGAGAGATGGAGGGAGGGAGATGGAGAGAGAGATGGAGGGAGAGAGAGAGAGATGGAAGTGGAGCGAGAGAGATATGGAGGGAGAGAGAGAGTGAGAAAGAGAGAGATGGAGGGAGAGAGACAGAGAGAGGGAGAGAGAGAGGTGGAGGAGAGAGAGAGAGAGATGGAGAGAGGGAGAGAAAGAAAAAGAGATGGAGGGAGAGAGAGAGATGGAGGGAGTGTGAGAGAGAGAGAGAGGTAGAGAAAGGGGGTAGAAACAGACGGAGAGAGAAAGAGAGAGAGAGATGGAGGGAGAGAGAGAATGAGAGAGAGAGAGAGAGAGAGAGAGAGAGAGAGAGAGAGAGAAAGAGGGAGGGAGGACTTTGTCTCTGTCTTAGTTTCTGCTCTCTCTCTCTCTCTGGGATTAGCTTTCCTTGCTTGGCAGTCAGCAAGACGCTCTGTCTCCAGCACAGTAAATTATTGCAGTTTTTGTGAAGATTTAGCCGAACACGCCTGTTGAGGGACTCCCATCGACGTTGGAAGCAATGCTAAATGCAATGCTGCGAGACATGAGGCTGTTCTCTTTCAAAATCGAAGGCAGAGGCGATCAAACTGTCGTCGTTCTCAGAATGACATGTACCGGTCGGCCCCCTGGTGCCAGTTGCATTGCTTGGTTCTAACTTTTTGACAGTTACACGTGACTAAATGCCTACTTTGACCGAACTACGCCATTGGTCAGTTCCATACTACACACAGTTAGTAGCGGGTTTCGACCATACTAGGCTCTTCCGTTCGAGCAATGCAACTGGCTCGAGGCTGTTGCACAAGCTGAAGACTACAGTGCTGCTGTGTATCGCTCAAAGTGTCTGTGACAGATCAACAGAGACAAGAGGAGAGCCGAAGCATTCAGACAGAACCAGGAGAACAAGGCAAGTGGGCGTGAATCGTCTCCTGGTTTATTTTTGCCAACCCCTCCTCCCAGTATATATTCTATGCCGCTGACAACAGTGACATGCTAATACCTTTTCACGCTGACATGTCTGTGTACGACCACCACCACCCTCCCTCCCTCCCTCTGCACCCCTGTCATGGAGCGACACACGGCGTGACGACCAGCAGATCGACATGGCACACGGCGACACAAATTCACGTGCAGTGACAGTCCTCCACGATTAAGCCACTGGTGCAGACATGCACTGCGGTGCAGAAATGTGTGAACTGGACGAAAATGGCACGACTCTCATGCCCCAAAACACGAATATCATTGACCCAGATGTGGACAGTTCTCAACATGACAGTGAACTTTCTGAACAGGAGTAGAATAGAATAGAATGGAATAGAATAGAGTATGTCTTTATTACCAGGTGTACCGGGGTCACAAGGAATATTGGGGGGACGGGGGGGGGGGGGGGGAGTACATAACAAAGTACGAACATAAATCGAAAATCATACACAAACACAGATACAGTAGAAATTAGGATACATACAAGTGCATATCAATATAAAAACTAGTATGTTGATGTACCGCCAGATGTCTGCCGACAGATAATCTTGAGGAGTCGGCTTAGAAAATGGACAGTTTACTTAATACGTTTAAAGACACAAATCCAAACGCTTGTAAAATTGCTTGAAATGGAAATCCTGATCTGGATACATCGTGATTGATTTCGCTGTGTGATTCTTTTTCAATTGTCGACCTATTTGAAAACAAAGATTGTGATTATACAGACTTTGCATGACACTAATTATAATTAATCGCATGATGTGGATTCCATGTTTTGATCAGGTGTACAGCGCATCAGTTCGCATATTTCGTTACATTTCTGACATGTACAACCTCTTCCCCACGCTGCCCCCTTGTGAATGGGCAAAATGTGCCTCACCACAAGAAATCATTCGTTCGTTCGTTCTTAGTTTCTACCTTTCTATATCTGTCTGTCTCTGTCTTTGTCTCTGTCTCAGTCTTTGTCCCTGTCTCTGTCTTTGTCTTTGTCTCTATCTCTGTCTGTCTGTCTTTCTGTTTGTCTCTTTCTCTTTTCATAGCTTTTTGTGAAATGTTTGCGGATAATACAACACTGCATGCCAAACATTATAATGTAAAAGAAGTGTCTTTCGTTCTACAAGAGAATGTCAATAAGTAAGCTTTTTGGTCAGAAACATATGTTTCTTTATCCACAGAAAAAATCAAATATATATGATGATCACCAGTCGATTGAAGCGTCAAAACATTTCCGATGACTTTGTTCCTCTTTACATACATAATGTAATTATCAAAATAAGTTGAAACTCATTGAAAAAAGAAAAGAAAAAGCTTATTGTCGTGGTCAACAATAATCTATCAAGGTCTGATCACATTTCTATGTCATGTAAAAATGCAGCAAGAAAGGGTGTACCAACTGAATTAATTAAGACATTCCTTTAAAAATGTTCACTCTCAGAAATGTTCTTTCATGCATACATTGGGTCTCATGTAAATTAGACCATCCGTGATCACTCCACAGGATACTGCTTGTGAAAAGATGAAAATATTCTCTGGCCTCTGTCTAGTCTCCACAGACGTGCAATATGATCAGTTCTCCTGACATTTTCCACATTGACACCAGACGACGTTATGTATATGCTATTCCCCCATTCAAATGGATATATAAAAAAAAATTCAAACAAAGAGTTTTATGAACAAAATATAATCTGGTTGTGCCCCACCTTCAGTTATAAGTAAATTTCAAACAAATGACAATCGTCACGCTCATAAGATTATGTTACCTCGTCCAAGAATTGGACTGTTTAAATCCAGTCTGTCATACTCAGGGGGTTCATTGTGAATAATATATCAGCCATTCCCAATGTCCAAACTAGTCTAAATGTATTTTCTTTTAATGTACCATTCAGAACTCATGGAAGAATTTGCAAACACAATGTCTTAAACTTTCCCACTCACGCACTGTCTCTCTGTCTGTCTGTCTGTCTGTCTGTCTGTCAGTCTCTCGCCCACCCCCCCTCTCTCTCGCTCGCCCTATTTCTTTTTCTCATTTTTCGCTTCTTTCTTTCTTTCTTTCTTTCTTTCTCTTTCTTCTAAGTAATACCTATGCATGTACTTACGTTAACTGTTTTACTTATTCACATGTTATTCATGTTAATCTTATTTTTACATAATTTGACATCTATCCATGTAATGTTATGCTTTTGTATCGTGTGTTTGTTGTATTTCTTCCCTTGCTAATGAGGGAAGGATAAAAAAAAAAAAAAAGAAGCCAGTTGTGTTTATTCTTTTCCCTCCCGCTCAATAAGAATGTTCGTCCATTCGTTCGTTTCGTTTGTTGGCTCTGTCTCTCTGCCTCTGTGTGTGTGTGTGTGTGTGTGTGTGTGTGTGTGTGTGTGTGTGTGTGTGTGTGTGTGTGTGTGTGATCATTACCAAGCTTATGCCTTTATGCAGTATTGTGTACGCATGTTATGACTTTAAGTAGCATTGTGTAGTGCATGCAATGACATATATAATGTAGCACTGTGTAGTGTAGACACTGTTTCAGGGCGGGGAGTGGGTGTAAAAAAAAAGCGCGCCAGGGTTTATCTATTATCCTCGAAAATAAAGAATTTTGTCCTGTCTTGTCTCGTCTCTCTCTCTCTCTCTCTCTCTCTCTCTCTCTATTTCTCTCTCAATCCCCCCTTCTCTCTCTCCCCCCTCTCCCTCTCTCGCTCCCCCTTTCTCTCTCTCTCTCTCATTCTCCCTGAACAACAACAACAACAACAACAACAACAAACCATAAAAAAAGAGAAAGACAGCAAGAAAGAAGTCTGTTGCTGCCAGTAGTACGACTCCATAACAAAGACTGCCAATGGAGTTATTCTAAAGCTGGACCCTGATTACAGGATGGCCCCAACACGTGTGGAGTAAATCTGGTATTGCCCCTGAATGACTGCCGGGAGTCGAAAAGATACCATCCCATAATAGTCCATCAAGGATAGTAACTGTCGGAACCACGCCTGGAGTGTGTTGGAGGGAGGGGGTGGGGGGGAGTGGGGTGTGGAGGTGGGGCCTCCCAGAATGAACTCCACCCTGTTATTCCCCCCCCACACACCCCCACACCCCAGTAAATTTCATACTTATTTGTACTTTCTTATTGATTTGATATAAAGTGTTTGTTTGTTGTTGTTTTTCTGTTGTTGTTCTTGTTGACTGATGGCCTAGAGGTAACGCGTCCGCCTAGGAAGCGAGAGAATCTGAGCGCGCTGATTCGAATCACGGCTCAGCCGCCGATATTTTCTCCCCCTCCACTAGACCTTGAGTGGTGGTCTGGATGCTAGTCATTCGGATGAGACAATAAGCCGAGGTGTCCCGTGTGCAGCATGCCCTTAGCA
>NC_134876.1:59878217-59885717 GCF_041734735.1 Babylonia areolata
GCATCTAGTGGCTGGGGACAGGCCACGGGTTTTGGTTTTGTGCCGAGGTGCCAGGGACTGGGCACTGGACCTCATAGAACTGGATGGTGGGACCATCGGGACGAACTATCGGCAGAGAAGGTGAACGTGATGGTGGGACAATAGGGACGTGCTGGGTGAGGAGCCAGGAGCTGGCGAGACTGCTGAAGAACATTCACGGCGGTGAAGTTAAAATTGTTTCCCCCCCAAAAAAAAATTATATTCCAGTCCAAGCCATGATTAGCAGCTTTTGATATCTTTCTTAATAATAAATAAAAGGGTGTGGTTAATAAGTGTTTCGTGTTTTGGGGAGAACACGTTCTGATTGGAGTGACAAGTGAACAGATAGCAGGCATACACTTACAAGCAAGCACATTCATTCTTATGTAGTTATGTATGTCTGTCTGGCACTTTCTTTACAGCTATGTATAAATGTGTTACGTCTTGCGTACGTATTGAAGATAAGTTAACTGAGTTTTTTTTTTTTTATTGTCCCGTTGGCCTAAGGCAAGGTTGTATGTTAAGCCCTATATTGTTTTCGTTGTTTGTTAACGAAATTGTATCAGCAGTTGAAACCAGTGGTATTCATGGAATTCAGTTTTTGCCTGATTTATTAGAGTTCATTCTTTTGTTCGCGGATGATATTGTACTGCTATCTAACACTGCGACTGGTCTGCAGAATCAAATTAAGATTTTGAATAATGCATGTAAAACACTTCTTGAATGTAAATACTGACAAGACTAAAGTGATGTTTTTTCGAAAAGGTGGCTTTTGGGAAGATATGAAAAGTGGAATCTCGATGGAAATGCTCTAGAAGTAGTGAATGAATATAATTATCTAGGGTTTGTTTTTTACAACAAAAAATGAGTATAAACAAAGGTGAAGGGATTTTAGCAGCAAAAGGCAAACATGCATGCATAGACTGTATAAAATATATAACGAAGCTGAATGATATTTCCAAAGGATGTTTTTTCAAAATATTTGATGCTCAGGTACAACCCATTCTTTTGTAAGCTTCTGAGATGTGGGGTCTTAACAGAC
This sequence comes from Babylonia areolata, assembly GCF_041734735.1. Classification (NCBI taxonomy): domain Eukaryota; kingdom Metazoa; phylum Mollusca; class Gastropoda; order Neogastropoda; family Buccinidae; genus Babylonia; species Babylonia areolata. Next base: position 59,879,278 of record NC_134876.1, read on the forward strand.
TTGATAATATTGAGAATATTCCTTTGCATGTAAACGTTTTTTGAACATACCACTTAGAGTACCAAACAAGTTTGCATACGGCGAATTAGGATGTTATCCACTATATATAAATAGTGCAACAAGGTGTATCAAGTACTGGTTCAGGTTGCTGAATATGAATGTGCACCGATTACCCAGACATAAATATTTGATGTTGTTTAATCTAGACAAAAGGGGAAAAAATACTGGGTGTCTTTAGTAAAACAAATACTTTATTTGGGTTTGGATATGTCTGGTTGCAACAAGGCGTTGGTTGTGAGCAAACTTTTTTGTCATTATTTAAGCAAAGAATGAAATATATATTTATGCAGGAGTGGGACGAGTCAGTAAAGATATATATCATAACTACAGACTGTTTAAAACTGGTTTTCAGTGTGAGCGATATTTTGACTTTGTGGATAAAAAGTGTTTTAGGGACTGTTTGGTAAAATTACGGCTTGGTTTGCTCCCAATAAATGGATAATTTTTTTTTAGGAGAACATTCAAATGTAAATCAAATTACGCATGTAAGTGTTGTAATGTGGTCGAAGATGAAAACCATTTTATAAACAATTGTGTCCTTTACAATAACCAGCGGCAAAAACATCTGAACTTTGAAGGTCAATCGTATGTTCACTTGCTGAAGAATGGTTCTGTTTACAGTATTCGTAAACTCTGCGTTCATATATTTAATGCCCTGAAGATACGACAGGAATTCTGTGACAACAATGATGAAAGTTAGAATTAATTTACTATGCACGAGAAACACTTTTGTTCTACAAGTTTAAGTTAGTATGTATTTTACATTTTGTTGTCGTTGCGTGATCACCATACTGTGTACTTTTGACCTCTTTCTAGGGGCCGGAGGCCTGGAGAAGTGTTGTTCTTGTTCTTGTTCTTGTTCCTCTCTGTCTCTTTCTCCTTCTCCCTCTTTCTCTCTCTCCCCCTCTCTCTCCCTCCCTCTCTTTCTCTCTCTATCCTCTTCCCCTCTCTCTCCCTTTCTCTCCTTCCCTCTCCACCCCACTTTTTCTGTTTCTGCCGCCACTGTCTTTCTCAACTCTCCCCCCCACCCCCGCCCCCCCGCCCCCCACACCTTTCACTCTTCTCTTGTCACCCCGTTTCCGAGTCTTTCACTAGATTAGTTGTTTATTTTTTTTCTCTCTCATCTATTTCAAAAACGTCTTTGATATCGTATTCCAGTAAAATTCCAGTAAAAATTACACAGATTACAAAACGAATCCAATTAAAAAATTTAGATTTTTTTTCCACAAAGCTGTAACCAGTGGAGGAAAAAACAAACAAAAAAAAAAAGAGAAAAAAGAAAGAAAAAAAAAAGGCTCCAACTAGTCGGGATTCAATCTCACGAACGCTGCGTAGTGAATAAGTTTCAGTTTATAAAAGGGGTTTTATTACTGAAAAGAAAAGGGATTTTCAGATGATTAAAAGAAACAATAACAAAACGCCGAACACAATGGAAACTCGTGCACCTGAAATACTGTTTTACTTTTGAAGTAAGGGAGAGACAAAAAAAGGGGGGGAAAAAAAAGAAGAAAAAAAAAAGGGGGAAAGGCAACCCGTATTGTTGCATTGTGATCTGTGGCGTTGTGCAGTGTGGTATTGTTTGGTTCTGTGCTGTGCTGTGCCGTGCCGTTCTGTGCCGTGCCATTCTGTCCCGATCTGTGCTGTGCTGTGCCGTGCCGTTCTGTGTCGTGCCATTCTGTGCCATGCCGTTCTGTGCCGTGCTGTTCAGAGTGCCATGCCGTTCTGTGCCGTGCCGTTCTGTGCCGTGCTGTTCAGAGTGCCATGCCGTTCTGTGCTGTGCCGTTCTGTGCCGTGCTGTTCAGAGTGCCATGCCGTTCTGTGCTGTGCCGTTCTGTGCCGTGCCGTTCTGTGCCGTGCTGTTCAGAGTGCCATGCCGTTCTGTGCTGTGCCGTTCTGTGCCGTGCCGTTCTGTGCTGTGCCGTTCTGTGCCGTGCCATTCTGTGCCGTGCCGTTCTGTGCTGTGCCGTTCTGTGCCGTGCCATTCTGTGCCATGCCGTTCTGTGCCGTGCTGTTCAGAGTGCCATGCCGTTCTGTGCTGTGCCGTTCTGTGCCGTGCTGTTCAGAGTGCCATGCCGTTCTGTGCTGTGCCGTTCTGTGCCGTGCCGTGCTGTGCCGTGCCGTTCTGTCCCGATCTGTGACGTGCCGTGCCGTGCCGTGCCTTGCTGTGCCGTTCTGTGCTGTGCCGTGCCGTGCCGTTCTGTGCTGTGCCGTGCCGTGCCGTTCTGTGCTATGCCGTTCTGTGCCGTGCCGTTCTGTGCCGTGCCGTTCTGTGCTGTGCCGTGCCGTTCTGTGCTATGCCGTGCCGTGCCGTTCTGTGCTATGCCGTTCTGTGCCGTGCCGTGCTGTGCCATGCCGTTCTGTGCCGTTCTGTGCTATGCCGTTCTGTGCCGTGCCGTGCTGTGCCGTGCCGTTCTGTGCCGTGCCGTTCTGTGCTGTGCCGTTCTGTGCTGTGCCGTTCTGTCCCGATATGTGCCGTGCCGTTCCGTGACGTGCCGTGCCGTGCTGTGCCTTGCTGTGCCGTTCTGTGCTGTGCTGTGCCGTGCCGTGCCATTCTGTGTTATGCCGTTCTGTGCAGCAGGACTGATCTTTTATGGGAGGATCTTTCAGGTGACCCAAGATGCAGCTGTCACAGACAGGTGGCCCAGTGCTGTTGTTGTTCTCAACCTCTTTGGTGTGTATTACGTACCTGCATAGTGACGTCAATGATAGCGTGGTATGGTTATCTCAGGTCCATTTTCTCAGTTTTAGGCCTGATTGTTATGGATAGTGATTTTGGGCTCGATAGACCACTTTCTGCTGATTTATTTTTACTGGCACTTAAGGGGTTGATATCATCTTCATTGTTGACGGTTTCTTTTACCTTCCTTCTCTCTTAATCAAGACAAGAAAGCACAGGCTCAACCACAGTGTCTCTGGCCTAGAAACCCTCTTTCTTCGTGTGTATACACACGCAGAAGATCAAAATATTAATACGCACGTTAAAGATCCTGAAATCCATGTCAGCGTTCGATGGGTTATGAAAACAAGGACACACCCAGCATGCGCAACCCCGAAAACGGAGTTTAGCTGTCAACATGGCGTTGTAAATAACTACAAGACACGACACAAAAAAACAAAACGAGCCACGCCACACCACAACACCATACTACACTACACTACACACACACACACACACACACACACACACACACACACACACACACACACACAACACACAATACAAAACACCACACGCGCGCGCGCACGCACGCACGCACGCACGCACACACACACACACACACACAAAACACAAAACACCAGAAACAGTATCCGCCCAATAAACACACACACACACACACACACACACACACACACACACACACACACACACACAAGCGCGTGTGCGCCAAAGGAATACACCGTTTACACGGTGTCTACCTACCCCTGTCATTCCCTCCTACTTCTCTCCTCTTGATTAACCCTTTAAACCCCGAGTACCAACCTTCCGTGCAAATCCCGCATTCCCCAGGAGATCCCGTTCCCCTGACCCCCCCCCCCCCCCCCCCCCCCCCCCCCCACACACACACACCTTGCTGCTGACCCTGTGGTTAATTCCCGGTGGCTGCTGAGGGAGTTAACTGCTGGGTTCGCTGGAGCCAGGCAGTCTAATTGCCTCCCCTGTTGTTTCCCCGTCGCTGGAGCGAAAATTGTTAACCCCTTGATTGCTGCTGACGTGAATATTAATTTTTTTTTTGTCACTGAAGGGTTGTCAGCTCATTGAGATTGCACGTAGCTTAGGGGTCATGATGTCAGTCACAATTCTGTATCTTGACTTCTTCCACCTGGGATTGCTTTGTTTTTTTGTTTAGTAAAAAAAAAAAAAAAAAAAAAAAAAAAATTGCAACCTTGATCAGAACACACACAGACACACACACACACACACACGCGCGCGCGCCTTCCAAACTCATGCCACAATGATTTTCATTTCACTAAGGTTCCGCAGTTCAGGGGTTAAAGTTTGGTGGGGTTTTTTTGTTGTTGTTTTTTTTTTTTTTTTTTTTCAGTCTCTTGCTGTCTATAGATACAGCACCAGCATTTTATAACCGTGGGCCAGAATTCTTGAGTGGGTGACGGCTGTGGGGGAAAATTAGTTTTGTGGGCGTTCCCATTCTTAGAACATGCATTGCTCAGGAGCATAGAGTATATAGCGGCAGTGGTGGCGTTGTGGTAAATGCGCCCGACCAAGAAGCGAATGTCCCACACGGGTTCGAGTCCCACATACGGGCTAGGATATTTCTATCCCCCACACCCCAATCCCCTCTACTAGACCTTGAATGGGTGGAGGTCTGGGTGCTAAGTGTGTTTCGGATGAGATGAGGTGCCGTGTCCAGCATGCAATAAGAGCACGTAAACTGAAGAACTCGCGGCAAGAGGGGTGTCCCTGGTAGTTTTTTTATTTTTATTTTTTTATTTTATTTTTTAAATTTTTTTAGGTAAGCAGACAAAAAATACCAAAGAGTGGGCTTTGAAGATGACCAACAAGAAGAAAATGCAGTAACGTGTTCCGAGATATATAAAGACCATCGTCAACTCTCACACTTTGATAAAACCCCATTCCATTTACAGGACAGCTTGCATCCGCTGCCTAGACCAGAGCAGGTCAATTTTTATCTATATTTCGCCTGCGGACTGGATGAAATATATATATATATATATATATATATATATATATATATATATATATATATATATTATATAACTTGCTACAAAACTCATCCGAGTCCGCGTAGTGCCTGTTGTCCCCTCTGTAGCCATGTGGAGACGGAAACAGACCAGAGAACAAAATGTGTTCTTCAGGACTTAGAGAGCTCTGCCGAGATCTGTGTGTAGGATGAGATCTGGCTCGACGAGCTACACGGGCGTTTGTGGAAATTCTTCAGACTAAGACCACTAGTTTTATTTCGACGCCTAACCTCCTCGTGTAAACGACGAAAGCGAAGATAAAAGAGTAGGGGGAAAAAATCATTGAATAATGTTAAAACATTTTATAGAATCTTTATTATTCTTCCGCTTATATCTAGATCTTCTCGACTCTCATAACGGAACTATATTCTTTTGTACGGCGTGGTATGGAACTTCAAAACAGTTGTGTCGAACACATGTGGAGTGATGGCCTAGAGGTAACGCGTCCGCCTAGGAAGCGAGAGAATCTGAGCGCGCTGGTTCGAATCACGGCTCAGCCGCCGATATTTTCTCCCCCTCCACTAGACCTTGAGTGGTGGTCTGGACGCTAGTCATTCGGATGAGACGATAAACCGAGGTCCCGTGTGCAGCATGCACTTAGCGCACGTAAAAGAACCCACGGCAACAAAAGGATGTTCCTGGCAAAATTCTGTAGAAAAATCCACTTCGATAGGAAAAGCAAATAAAACCGCACGCAAGAAAAAATACAAAAAAATGGGTGGCGCTGTAGTGTAGCGACGTGCTCTCCCTGGGGAGAGCAGCCCGAATTTCACACAGAGAAATCTGTTGTGATAAAAAGAAATACAAATACAAATACAAATATGACCATAATCAATTTCAATTTATTCATAACATATCAACTCAAATTATGTATGATTGATTATTAACCCGCCAACCGAGTACAACTCATTTATGACTAATCATCCACTGACGCCGGCCGTTACTGTGATAATTTCTGTCCTCTGACCACATAAACCAACATAAATCAGGATTACAGATTTGGCTCCGGCGGCGATTTCCCCACCCAGTGGACATAACTCTTATAGCAGGCCGCAGCCAGTCGTCAGTCAGCGGCTAAACGATTCTCTTTGTTTCCCCCTTTCCGACGGTAACAGTGAATTCATTCCACAGCTCTTCTGGAACGAGAACACAATTATTTGGCTTGGAGGAGAGGGCGGAGGTGGGGAGGAAGGAGGAAGTGCATGTCATTTCCGGTGCAGGATGGTCACGTGGGGGAAACCTTGGGAAGAGGAAATGGAAAGCCTGTCCACTGGTTGAGTCTCAGCAAGGTCAGTTTGCATTCAGTCACGATATTCCCTTAGGGAGCGAAGAGCCATAATAATTATCATAGGAGCTGGAATTGGGATGGCACCGAGTCTGCTGTCAGTGCACGCATTGCTGTTTGTGTTTCGTGGTAGGTGTGTAAGTAGTAAGGCAAAGGTGATGTTATGTGGGGGTGGAGGAGGGGGGGGGGGAGTCGATTGTGTGTGTGTGTCTGTGTGTGTGAGTGAGTGTGTGTGAGTGTGTGTGTGTGAGAGTGTGTGTGTGCAAGCGCGCGCGCGTGTCTGTGCGCATGTGTGTATGTGTGAGGAGGGAGAGGGATGAGCTGAGTGGCTGTGAATAAGCTCGATTGATTTTTTTTTCTTACTGTGTTTTGT
>NC_134876.1:59890717-59893217 GCF_041734735.1 Babylonia areolata
TCCCTATTATATCCTCTATCTCTTCTCGTGCCTTAACCCCCTATCCTATAATGTTTTTCTTCCCTATCCTCTATCTCTTTTCGTGCCTTAACCCCCTATCCTATAATGTTTTTCTTCCCTATCCTCTCTCTCTTCTCGTGCCTTAACCCCCTATCCGATAATGTTTTTCTTCCCTATTATATCCTCTATCTCTTCTCGTGCCTTAACCCCCTATCCTATAATGTTTTTCTTCCTACTATATCCTCTCTCTCTTCTCGTGCCTTAACCCCCTATCCTATAATGTTTTTCTTCCTACTATATCCTCTCTCTCTTCTCGTGCCTTAACCCCCTATCCTATAATGTTTTTCTTCCTACTATATCCTCTCTCTCTTCTCGTGCCTTAACCCCCTATCCTATAATGTTTTTCTTCCTACTATATCCTCTCTCTCTTCTCGTGCCTTAACCCCCTATCCTATAATGTTTTTCTTCCTACTATATCCTCTCTCTCTTCTCGTGCCTTAACCCACTATCCTATAATGTTTTTCTTCCCTATCCTCTATCTCTTTTCGTGCCTTAACCCCCTATCCTATAATGTTTTTCTTCCCTATCCTCTATCTCCTTTCGTGCCTTAACCCCCTATCCTATAATGTTTGTCTTCCCTATCCTCTCTCTCTTCTCGTGCCTTAACTCCCTATCCTGTAATGTTTTTCTTCCCAATTATATCCTCTCTCTCTTCTCCTGCCTTAACCCCCTATCCTATATTGTTTTTTTCTTCCCTATCTTCTCTCTTCTCGTGCCTTAACCCCCTATCCTATAATGTTATTCTTCCTTTTATATCTTCGCCCATACCCCGCCTCTCTCTTTTCCTGTAATGTTTTTCTTCTCTATTATATCCTCTCTCTCTTCTCGTGCCTTAACCCCCTATCCTATAATGTTTTTTTCTTCCCTATCCTCTCTCTTCTCGTGCCTTAACCCCCTATCCTATATTTTTTTTTTCTTCCCTATCCTCTCTCTTCTCCTGCCTTAACCCCCTATCTTTTAATGTTTTTCTTCCTATTATATCCTCTCCCCTACCCCGCCTCTCTCCCTTTTCCTATAATGTTTTTCTTCCCCATTATATCCTCTCTCTCTCTTTTCCTGCCTTAACCCCCTATCTATCCCCCCCCCTCCCCCCCCCCCCTTTTTTTCTTCTTCTTCTTCTTCTTCTTCGAGCATTCTATTCCTTAGAGGATCGAGGCGCCGTTGCAGAATCGGTAAGGCCTTGGACTTGTGATCCAGTGTGTCAGGGTTCGATCCCCGGTCCCCGTTTCAACCTGGTGTTGTTCTTGGGAGGGGCACTTTACTATATATAAGTATATATAGTGGTGGTGTGTGTCCATCGAGATCGATGATGACCATCGTTGTCATCCAGCTGGGGGATGGGGGGAGGGTAGTGGTGGTGGTGGGGGGGTGCTCATGAATCTATCTGTGAATGCGCAGATGGCTGAATAGTCCAATCAGCGCACGAAATGTTCGCTGACAGTTGGGGCAGACAAAGATAGGCATATCATTGTCAGGGAGCTTGTTTGCCCGTGACTTTCTGGCCTGCCTCTTCTGAACAGCTGCAGCAGTCCTGTTGGCCTCGCACAACTTGGCGCCTTTGTGCACAGCAGCGCGCCATTTGTCACGGTCCACTGCAGATTCCTCCCAGGAGTCAGGGTTGATATCAAACGCTTTCAGAGAGACTTTCAGAGTATCTTTGAAGCGCTTCTTCTGACCTCCGTGTGATCTCTTCCCTTGTTGCAGCTCGCCATAGAAGAGCCTTTTGGGCAGCCGATGGTCTGGCATGCGCGCCACGTGTCCAGCCCAGCGAAGCTGGGACTGCATCAGGATGGTGAAGATGCTGGGAAGGGTGTCTTTTGCAAGCACCTCCGTGTCTGGGGTCCTGTCTTGCCACTTGATGTTCAGTAGCTTCCTGAGGCATGTTGTGTGGAAGTGGTTCAGCTTCTTGGCGTGTCGTTGGTACACTGTCCAAGTTTCGCAGGCGTACAGTAGTGTGGGGAGAACTACTGCTCTGTAGACCTTTAGCTTGGTTTCAAGACCAATGCCTCTTCTGTTCCAGACATTTACATAGAGTCTACCAAAGGTTGCGCTTGCTCTTGCAATCCTGACGTTCACTTCATCGTCGATGGTCGCATTTCGTGACAGTGTGCTGCCAAGGTATGTGAACCGCTCCACCGCACTAAGTCTCTGACCGTTGACTGTGATGTTGAGCTCAACGTGGGATTTCCCTGGGGCTGGCTGATGGAGAACTTCAGTTTTCCTCGTGCTGATAGTAAGGCCGAAGTTCCTGCTGGCAGTGGCAAACTTGTTGACGCTGCGTTGCATGTCAGCTTCAGATTCAGCGTTGAGGGCACAATTATCAGCAAACAAAAAGTCTCTGATGATGTCTGTCATGACCTTCGTTTTTGCTTGAAGCCTTCTGAGGTTAAACAGTTTGCCATATGTTCGGTACTTTAGGCCGATTCCAACATCACCATCT
>NC_134876.1:59920717-59923217 GCF_041734735.1 Babylonia areolata
TTATCGTCGCACCTTGTAATACACGAGGATATACACAACACTGCAAGATGCATCCATCATTGTCCCAACTTGTAATACGTGATGATATGCACAACAATGGAAGATACAACCATTATTGTCGCACCTCGTAATACACGAGAATATACACAACGCTACTACATACAACCATTATCACCGCATACGCGCAACTTGTAATACACAAGGATACACACAACACTGCTAGATACATCCATCATTGTCGCACCTTGTAATACGTGGTGATACACAACACTTCTAGATACAACGATTATCATCGCACCTTGTAATACACGAGGATATACACAACACTGCAAGATACAACCATTATTGTCGCACCTTGTAATACATGATGATACACAACAATGGAAGATACAACCACTATTGTCGCACCTTGTAGTACACGAGGATACACAATACTGCAAGATACAACCACTATTGTCGCACCTTGTAGTACACGATGATACACAACAATGGAAGATACAACCACTATTGTCGCACCTTGTAGTACACGATGATACACAACAATGGAAGATACAACCACTATTGTCGCACCTTGTAATACACGAGGATATACACAACACTGCAAGATACATCCATCATTGTCGCACCTTGTAATACATGATGGTATACACAACACTGCAAGATACAGCCATTATTGTCGCACCTTGTAATACACGAGAATATACACAACACTACTACATACAACCATTATCACCGCATACGCGCAACTTGTAATACACAAGGATACACACAACACTGCTAGATACATCCATCATTGTCGCACCTTGTAATACGTGGTGATACACAACACTTCTAGATACAACGATTATCATCGCACCTTGTAATACACGAGGATATACACAACACTGCAAGATACAACCACTATTGTCGCACCTTGTAATACACGAGGATACACAATACTGCAAGATACAACCACTATTGTCGCACCTTGTAATACACGAGGATACACAATACTGCAAGATACAACCACTATTGTCGCACCTTGTAGTACACGATGGTATACACAATACTGCAAGATACAACCACTATTGTCGCACCTTGTAGTACACGAGGATACACAATACTACAAGATACAACCACTATTGTCGCACCTTGTAGTACACGACGATACACAATACTGCAAGATACAACCACTATTGTCGCACCTTGTAGTACACGAGGATACACCATACTACGGCAAGATACAACCATAATCATCTGGAACCAGCTGTCCCTGCCTCCAAACACATTCTAACTTCTTGCCTCACTACAGTCGCTTTATTCTAATGTTAATTAAATTTGATCTCAGAACTTATCCTTACCCTTCTGAACAATTCCTTCATTACGTTGTCTTCCACTGTTTTCGTGCATATCTGTTATGAATATGTGGGTGTATATGTGAATGTGTGTCTTCATGTTTTACATCTATTTGCTTTTTTTTTTTTTTACATTACAGTTATTATTTATTTATTTATTTGTGTAAGCTTATCTATCACTTATTCCCCCCTTTTTTTTCCTCAAGGCCTGACTAAGCGCGTTGGGTTACGCTGCTGGTCAGGCATCTGCTTGGCAGATGTGGTGTAGCGTATATGGATTTGTCCGAACGCAGTGACGCCTCCTTGAGCTACTGAAACTGAAACTGAAACCACTGTTTTCCTGTCTCCATATCACTGTCTGTCTGTCTGTCTGTCTGTCTGTCTGTATGTCTGCCTATCGGTCTGTCTGTTTGTCTGTTTATCTGCCTCTCTCTCCCTTTTTCTCTCTCTTCCTTTCTCTTTTCTCCTTTTTCTCTCGCCCCCCACACTCTCTCTATGCTCCCTCTCTTGCCCCTCCCTTTCTCTGCGCGCGCCGTGTAAGTGTGTGTGCTTGTGTGCTTGTGTGTGTGTGTGTGTGTGTGTGTGTGTGTGTGTGTGTGTGTGTGTGTGTGTGTATGATTGTGTGTGTGTGTATGATTGTGTGTGTGTGTGTGTGTGTGTGTGTGTGTGTGTGTGTGTGTGTGTGTGTGTGTGTGTGTGTGTGTGTGTGTGTGTGTGTGTGTGTGTGTGTGTGTGTGTGTGTGTGTGTGTGTGCATGCGTTCATGTGTGTGTTTATGTGCATGTTTTGTTTACAGTGATTGGAAATTGTGTGCATGTGTGCGTGTTGTGATCATGGTGACTGCGAAGAAAAGTTTTTGAACTGTTTCTCTGTCCACTGATTCAAACGGAATCATCGCCCCCCAAATAAACTGAAAACAATATTACCGTAGCATGAGACAAGTTTTTTAAATGCTGCATGTCAAAAGCTATCTTTCGTTACAAAGGAAAAATAAAAGGGAAGAAAAAGAAGGAAAAGGAGGCTTCTTTCATCCATTAAAAAAAAAAAAAAAAAAAAAAAATCACACACATACACAGTCTAAGGACAATCAACCGGCACCTTTCAATCTACTTTGCTTTTTTCCCCTCCTGAGAGACTGTGTAGTTTGTGGTTCTCACAATAAACCAG
>NC_134876.1:59953217-59970717 GCF_041734735.1 Babylonia areolata
CGTGGGAGCATGACCCCGGACGACCCTAGAATTTTAGGGATTTTTTTTTCCTGAGTGGGAGCCCTGAAAAGATGACACATTGTAGTTTTTTTTTTTTTTTTTTTTTTTTTTTTTTTTTTGGTTGTTGTTGTTGTTTATTTTATTTTTCATGTTTTCTGTAATAGTTGGACTTGTGGCCCAGTGGTAAATGCGCCTCCGATCGATGTTAAGAAGCGAGTGTCCACTGGTTCGAGTCCTATAATCATAATTATGGGCCTTGAGTTTTTACCCCCTTCCTCTTCCAGTCTCCTTGAGTGAGTGCTAAGTCTGGATGCTAGTCATTCGCCGGATGAGACGATAAACCGAGGTCTCATGTGTAGCATGCTCTTATAAGCGAGGAAAAAAAAACAAAAAAAACCCACGATGACAAAAGTGTTTGTCCCTTGTCTTATATTATCATCATCTTAGATGGACAGACTATGAATAAATAAACTAACGAATACGGGTTTGTTCCTGGCACTACAAGTCTGTAGAAGAAAAAAAACCAAGTATTGATAGTAAAACAAATATACTTACTGACAGAGAAGAAGAAGAAGAAGAAGAAGAAGAAGAAGAAGAAGAAGAAGAAGAAGAAGAAGAAGATGATGATGATGATGATGATGATGAAGAAGAAGATGATGATGATGGAGAAGAAGAAGAAGCAGTCTGCCTGTCTGCCTGCCTGTCTGAATAATTATGTCTGTCTGCCTGCTTGTCTGTCTGCCTGCCTGCTTGTCTGCCTGTCTGTAGAATTATGTTTGCCTGTCTGTCTGCCTGTCTGTCTGTCTGTCTGTCTGCCTGTCTGTAGAATTATGTTTGCCTGTCTGTCTGCCTGTCTGTCTGCCTGTCTGTAGAATTATGTTTGCCTGTCTGTCTGCCTGTCTGCCTGTCTGTCTGTCAGTCTACCTGTCTGTCCCTCCATCCCTTCCTTCCCTCTTCCCCCCCTCCCTATACCTGTGAAATTCGATGTTAATTCTATTTGTCTGACGTCACCAGGTGCGGTGCGGCAGTGTCTACGTCAGCGCTGACGACACGGCACGGCGGGTGACGCAGTCGGCGGTGACGTGCACAGCGGTCGGCCAGAGAAAGACGCGGCGAGCCGGCAAGTACACGGTGGCCGTGGGTACATCACATGGACACGGTGAGTAGTGCGACTCTGGTTCGGATCTGTTGTGTTGTGTGGTGGTGTGTTGACTGGTTGATTGATTGATTGATTGATTGTGATGTGGATACTTATATAGCGCCTATCCTCATATCGGAGACCAAGCTCTAAGTGCTTCACAAAACACGGGGTCATTAAATTTTGCATAACAGGCTGCCGACCTGGGTAGAGCCGACTGACGGCTGCCACTGCCACTGGGCACTCATCATTCGTTTCCTGTGTCATTCAATCAGACTTCAGGCACGCACACATACACACTCAAACAGACATGTAACATTTTATGTGTATGACCGGTTTTGGGTTTTTGTTTTGTTTTGTTTGTTTGTTTGTTTTTGTTTGTCTGTTGTTTGTTTTTACCCAGCCATGTTGGCAGCCATATTCCGTCTTCGGGGGTGTGCGTGCTGGGTGTGTTCTTGTTTCCATATATATATATATATATGTATATATATATATATATATATATATATATATATATATATATATATATATATATATACATATATATATATGTGTGTGTGTGTGTGTGTGTGTGTGTGTGTGTGTTGGTTGGAGAGAGTGTGTGCATGTGTATGGATATGAATGTGTGAATGCGTTCGTTTTATTACTTTTTACGATGTTAATGATGCTGATGGTGATCATTCTTCGTTGTAGTAGCAGTAGATGTAGCAGTGTTAACAAAATTATTATTATTATTGTGTCGTTATCGTTAATGTTGTTATTGTTATTGTTGTCACAAGGACAGATTGGAAGACTGGGCGATGCCTAAAATCTTTATCCTTGAGTAATAAAGTTTTTGAATCTCCCTCTCTCTCTGTCTCTGTCTCTCTCTCTCTCTCTCTCTCTCTCTCTCTCTCCCTCTCTCTCTCGTTCTCTTTCTGTCCTTGTCGTTTGCTTTCTGTATCTTCCTTTCATTTTTTCTTCTTCTTTTTTTTTATACTGTATTTAAACATAGACGTGATGAACATTAAATACAGAGTATACGTAGACACACACATATAGACACACGGACACATAGACACAGACAGACATACAGACACACAGACACAGACACAAACACAGACACAGACACACACACACACACACACACAGAGACACAAACACAGACACACATAAACACTCAAGCAGACAGACAGACAGACAGAGAGAAGGAACGAAGGAACGAACGAACGAACAAATGACCGAACCTTTTTTATTGAGGGAAAAAAAGGAATAAGCACAAATGGCTTGTTTTCATCCTGCCCTCAGAGAGAGAGAGACAGACAGACAGAGAGACAGAGACTGAGAGGGAGCAATGGTGGTAATACCCAGACCTCGCACAATTACCGAGTTTTGCCAGAGGTCAGATTTTAAAGTCAACAGCTGGATTCACATGAGAAACGCTGGTATCAAGCGGGTTACAGATCACTGAGCTGAAGCGAACCGATCTCTCTCTCTCTCTCTCTCTCTCTCTCTCTCTCTCTCTCCGTTATGTGTGATCTGATAGATCATCTCCCATAAAGGGTTAACGGTCTTGGTGTCAGAGATAGTCTGTCGTGTTGTGTGTCGTTACCTGCAGGCTTGTCGTTAACTGAAGAAATCCCAGTACTTGAATACAGCATCCGACGGGCGCAATAGTCGAGTGGTTAAAGCGTTGGACTTTCAGTCTGCGGGTCCCGGGTTCGAATCTAGGTAACCTCGCCTGGTGGGTAAAGGGTGAAGATTTTTTCCGATCTCCCAGGTCAACATAATTATAATTATGTGCAAACTTGCTTGTGCCCGAACCCCCTCCGTGTGTATAAGCAAGCAAAAGATCAAATACGCACGTTAAAGATCCTGTAATCCATGTCAGCGTTCGGTGGGTTATGGAAACAAGAAGATACCCAGCATGCTCACCCCGAAAACGGTGTATGGCTGCCTACGTGGCGGGGTAAAAATTGTCCTACACGTAAAAGCCCACTCGTGTACATAGGAATGAACGTGGGCGTTGTAGCTCACGAACTAAGAAGAAGAAGAAATATAGCAGACAAAGTTGAACAGCTATGCTTCTTCTTAGCAGCAAATGCTGCAGTTGTGTTTCTCTGGTTAGGGTTAGGGTTAGTTGGGATTGGGAGAGTTAGGGTTACGGTTAGAAAGGTTTATAAAATTATTAGTATACCCAATTTCTAGATTGTTCGTGCTACGGTTACGAGGGTTAGAGTTCTTTCTTTCTCTGTCTCTGGACCTTGCGATTGGAATGAACTTCCTCTTTCGCTTCGTCAAGTCTCCACACTCAGCTCTTTCAAGTCTGGCCTTAAAACCCACCTCTTCCCAAAACAGCCTCCCTTGCCTGCCCTTCCTTGTCTTTACTTTCTACAGTTTTAGAGTTATGCATGCGTGTGAATGACTGGTGCGAAAGCGCTTAGAGTTGTCTCTGCACAAGATTCAGCGCTATATAAATACCATTATTATTATTATTCTTATTATTAATATTCTTCTTCTTCTTCTTCTTCTTATTATTATTATTAAAGCGTCGGTCTAGTGGTAACGCGTCTGCCTGGGAAGCCTCAGAATCTGAGCGCACTGGTTCGGAATTCGACACTCACCAGTATTTTCTCCCGCTCCACTAGACCTTAAGTGGTGGTCTGAACGCGGGAGGAAGGTGGCAGAATGGTTAAGACGCTCAGCTGCCAATACAGAGAGTCCGTGAGGGTGTGGGTTCGAATCCCGCTCTCGCCCTTTCTCCTAAGTTTGACTGGAAAATCAAACTGAGCGTCTAGTCTTTCGGATGAGACGATAAACCGAGGTCCCGTGTGCAGCACGCACTTGGCGCACTGAAAAAGAACCCATGACAACGAGAGTGTTGTCCTCTGGCGAAATTACGTAAAATGAAATCCACTTTCATAGGTACACAAATATGTAAGCATGCACTCAAGGCCTGACTAAGCGCGTTGGGTTATGCTGCTGGTCAGGCATCTGCTCAACAGATGTGGTGTAGCGTGTATGGATTTGTCCGAACGCAGTGACGCCTCCTTGAGAAAGTGAAACTGAAACTGAACGCGGGTTGTTAATTAACGGATGAGACGATAAACAGAGCAGAATCCATGGCAACAAAAGGGTTGTCCCTTGCAAAATTCTGTCGGAAAATCAGCTTTGATAGGAAAATACACGTGCAGGCAGACAAAATAGAGTATTATATATATATATATATATATATATATATATATATATATATATATATATATATATATATATATATATATATATACACACACATACATGTATACATACATACATATATATATACACAATGCAATGCAATAGAGTTAAAATTAGAGTTAGTTAAGGTTAGGGTTAGTGTTTGTTTTATTCGATATAATCAGAGCGACATTTGATGGTAGGTGTGTTGAAATAGTTAACAAAAAAACAACAACAGAGAAAGAAAGGAAGAACAAGCAGATAGACTAACAAAGAAAACAAGGCAGATAGACTAACAAAGAAAACAAGGCAATGTATGGGATTAAAGAACAATGAAGACACCCAACGTCGCTATAATACTGTTCCCGATTGGTGAGGAAGATATTGTATATCAGTTCTGAGTCCAGTTCATTTCTGAGTCAAATTGTGAAAGGTCAGGGCTAAGGTTTGTTTGGACTGGAGTTGACACTAGAGTTAGTTATGGTTCGGGTTAAAAATGCTAAGGTTACGAGAATTAAGAGTTTTAGGGTTAGGTTTAAAGTTAGAGTGATGGTTTAATTAACCAAACCATGTGACTTTTCGATTAGATTTGTACTTTCTGTGTCATCAGTAGGGCTTACTTGTGTATGTTTGCCTGCGCGTTTGAGGCATAACAATTTACAGGTGCGATCTATTTATCTTCACAACATGACGTCCGTAAACTGCTGAAGCAGGTGCTTTTTTTTTTCTCAGGGAGAAAGCTCATTGTTCTTCCTGTGTGCATGTTCAATTTGATTTTGTCAATGCCCAACCCACCACATAACTGCCATATCTGTCTACCCGAATCAAAACCCACCAATTATCTGTCATATCTGTATACCCAGTTTAAAAACCCATCACTCATCTGCCACTTATCTGTCTACCCAAATCAAAACCCATCATGTATCTGCCATATCTTGCCTGTACAAATCAAAACCCATCATGTATCTGCCATATCTTGCCTGTACAAATCAAAACCCATCATGTATCTGCCATATCTTGTCTGTACATATCAAAACCCATCATGTATCTGCTATATCTTGTCTGTACAAATCAAAACCCATCATGTATCAGACATAACTATCCTCTGTCTATGCAAATCAAAATGATACATACTTCATCTGCCATATCTGTCTACCCTTTCTTTTTGAAGCACTTGTGGTTAGCGCTCACCAAGAGGTAGTGCCCCCGACTACAGAGGAAGCGAATGTCCATGCGTTCGAGTCTCTTCCCATCCCCAACCCCCAAAGAAAAAAACAAAAAGAAAAAAAAAGAGAGGAAAAAAAGGTTCTTTAAAAAAAAAAAAATCATTTTACTCTGCCAATTTACTAGTAGGCCTTGAGTAGTAGAATGGGTGCGAGCTATTCCTATGAGACGATAAGCAGTGTCTACGTAAGCAATAAGAGTTAGGCACACGTGAAATAACCCATGGCAATAATAGGGTTGATCCTGGCAAAAATCATGTGTAAATATCCAATTTGATAGTAAAACAAAATATATTTGCAAAACGCGGAAAAACAAACAAACAAACAAACCGAAACCTGCTGTACCGCGCGCACTGTGGCCTACCGATGCACTCTTCAAGGGGGGGGAGAGCAGCCAGAATTGTACATAGCTGTTTCAAAGTCTGTTGTGACAAACGGTCAGACAATACAAAATATAAATAAAACAATGCGATACAATACAATATGCTTTAAAAAAAAAAAAAAAAAAAAAAAAAGCAGATAAAACAATAACAACAACAACAAAAACGACAACAACAAACCCCCAAACAAAACAAAAAAAAAAAAAAAAAAAAAACAAAAAAAAACAAAACCTCAACCAAACCCACACACACGAAAAGATTGCTTTCAAAATGATTACAATTATGAACATCATCAGCGGATGGTTGGTTGGTAAAGGCGCTTTTTTTTAGCATTGACAGAATTGCATTCCCTCTTCTGTGTGTCTGCTTGCAGTTAAGGACAGCCGTGCAGTTTAAGGACACTACAGCAAACTAGATCAGAGCGGTGGGTGCGTGTGAAACGTAGGTAGCTGTTGTGAAAGAAGAAGAAGAAGAAGAAAAAAAAAAGAAGAAGACTGATTGATTGATTGATTGATTGATTGATTGATTGATTGAATCTTTGATGGGTAAAGAATGAGGCGCAGTAAAGGCCTTTTTACAATTCTACCCATTAAACGACACAAAGCATAAAAATAAAGAACGACACAAAACATAGAAATAAAGAAATAAAATTGAACAAAATGAAATGAACGAATAAGAATAGTAACTGGAATAGTCTATTAAAAGTAACAAAGCGATGAAAAGAACAATTGGTACATTATCATGTACGTACGTACGTACGTACTTACACACACACACACACACACACACACACACACACACACACACACACACACACACACACACACACACTTATAAAACAAGGAAACAAAGACATACGTACACATTCACGCCCACACACTCAAACACATACAAACACACACACGCACTTACTGTTCATTTGCTAGCACGATGACACATACATTCAAGAAGAAGAAGAAGAAGAAGAAGGAGAAGGAGGAGGAGGAGGAGGAGGAGGAGGAGCAGAAGGAGAAGAAGTGTAGTAGTAGTAGCACGGTAGTAGTTCAGTGTGTAAAATAGATGAATTTCGTAGACGGCACTCCACACGTTTTGTTTTGTTTTGTGTTTTATAATTATTTATATGGTCGGTGTCGACATTCTTTGTACAGTCTATTCCTCCTGCTCTTCTTCTCTCTCCTCCTCCTCCTCCTCTTCTTCTTCTTCTTCTTATCCTCCTCCTCCTCCTCTTCTTCTTCTTCCGTTTTCAGCCAGTGATTGCTGTGCGTTCCTTCTTTCTTTCTTTATTCATTTGTTTGCTTGCTTACTTATTTATTTATCTACCTATTCATTCATTCGTTCAGTCATTTGAGCAGAATATGTAAAACAAGAGAGGCAAGGCCTTCAAGACTCACTTGTGATACACTTTAAAAAAAAATCCAAGCTTTTTATGTATTGAGTATAATTTCAAAATGTAATTTTTAAGATGAGAAAGATCAGTTTAAAGCAAATTAAGTCCCCTAGCATTAATTGCAGAGTAATTTCCCTTTTTTACTATCTGCACCAAAACATTTTGCAAATTAAATAAAACTTCCATGCTTAGCAAAAGAAGTTCCTGTTTGAACATAAAATGATAATAATGACTGCTCTTGTTGTTGGGTCAGAATATCAGATCAAAGTGCCAAGTTTAGAGAATACAAAAAATATAAATATAACAGTAAATGCACTTTGCATATAATTATATTAGGCTTCATTTTTGTGTGTGTGTGTGCCCATCCCAGAGGTGCAATATTGTTTTAAACAAGATGACTGGAAAGAACTGAATTTTTCCTATTTTTATGCCTAATTTGGTGTCAACTGACAAAGTATTTGCAGAGAAAATGTCAATGTTAAAGTTTACCACGGTCACTCAGACACACAGACACACACACACACACACCACACACACAGAGACAACCGAACACCGGGTTAAAACATAGACTCACTTTGAGTCAAAAACCAAACAAACAAAAAACCCCTTTAATTATAATTGTTGTCGGGTGACAAAGCAGCTAACTAGGTCATATCTTAATGGTATTGGCGATTTGCCAGCCGACAACAATTTTGCGGGAAGCAACAATCCATCGGTTAACACACACACACACACACACTTTCGATCCGTTTAAAATCGATGGTCATAGTTTAAAGCTTCAGTTCACACACACACACATACACACACACACGTGTTTATTCTCTCTCTCTCTCTCTCTCTCTCTCTACACACACACACACACACACACACACACACATTGTGTGTGTAAATATAAGAGATAGATAAATATTCATATATTTTAGATGTGGCACATTCATGAGTTTGTCATGAAGGGACAATAACAATCAAACAAACGAAAAAAAAACAACAACACAAAACAACAACAACACCCCCCCCCAAAAAAAAAAAAAAACAAAAACAAAAAACAACAAAAAAACAACAACAACAACAACAAAAAACACACAAAAAAACAAACAAACAAAAAACAACAACAAAAAAACCGCAGTGTTGTAGATTGCTGACATACATAGTTATGCGCGACTTGGGAAGAGATCCAACTTTGTCCTAACAACGCCATGACATTCATAATAAACCTGACGAGTTATGACAGACGGCATAGTACACACACACACATATATATAAAAGAAGAAGATAATATTAATAATTCTCGTACCTCGCCTAGCAACCTTGCCTGTTCTACCGCTTTAGCGGAGAGGTGCATAAGAATAATGATAATTATTATTATAACCGTTCACCTGGGAGCGAGATTTTAAAGCCTGAGAAAAAAAAAACATAAAAAAAATACCTGCAACAGTAACTTGACCTTTCAGTAGCCGCGTTACAAAGCCAGTTGGGGGCCTCAATAAACTCAAATTTTCAGTACCACTGAGGAGTAGAAAGCGGACTTCAACTAATGATTGTAATGGAATGATAATAATTATAACATGTGTAACAGGGTATTAACATATTGTTGAACTATGTGATGCTTTATCAAGTGAGTTTTTTTTTCTTTCTTTCTTTGTTTTCTTTTCTTTGATTTCTTTCTTTCTTTCCTTCCTTTCGTCTTTCTTTTCTGAAAACAAAATATGTCATTACTCTTTTTTTTGTTTTTAACCAAAGTAAACTTTCTTCGTTGGATGACAATAAATGGCCGGATTGTAACATGCACATAATTAGTGATAGGAGGGTTTTTTGACTCACTTGTGTAAACAAAGTGAGTCTATGTTTTAACCCGGTGTTCGGTTGTCTGTGTGTGTGTGTGTGTGTGTGTGTGTCCGTGGTAAACTTTAACATTGACATTTTCTCTGCAAATACTTTGTCAGTTGACACCAAATTTGGCATAAAAATAGGAAAAAATCAGTTCTTTCCAGTCAGCTTGTTTAAAACAATATTGCACCTCGGGGTTGTGCACAAAAAATTATATGCAAACTAATTATATGCAAACTGCATTTACTGTTATATTTATATTTTTTGTATTCTCTAAACTTGGCACTTTGACCTCTTATTCTGACACAACAACAAGAGGAGTCACTACCATCATTTTTTTGTTCAAACAGGAACCTCTTTTGCTAAGCATGGAATTTTTATTTATTTTGGAAACGTTTTGGTGCAGATAGTAAAAAAGGGAAATTACTCTGTAATTAATGCTAGGGGACTTAATTTATCACAAGTGAGTCTTGAAGGCCTTGCCTCTCTTGTTGTTGTTTTTGTTGTTGTTTTGTTTTGGTCTTCTTATTTATTGAGTAATAAATGACGTAATGGCTGAGATTGTAGGGGAGGATACTTTGCTTTTAAAGCGGCAACTGAATACCTTGCTTTTCCTTGCTAAAACCATGCACATGGTTTGCCGTGTTGCATACGCGAGCTTTTTAGCGACGTTGAGTTTGCATGGCAGTAAGAATGTTCCATGGCAGGTTTAACTCTCTCCATACGAACGGCGAAAGAGACGACGTTAACAGCGTTTCACCCCAATTTTCATCATCAAAATATTGCAAGCGGAAGGCTCTTATACTGAAGAGGTGAATATTGACAAAGAATACCACAATTCTGACGACGGAAGCTAAAGGTTGGGTCATTGAGACACCCACTGGACATCCGAGGGGTCTGTGTAGAGGAGAAGAGAGGACTGGCCGTACTGAGTGAGTTCACACACACACACACACACACACACACACACACACACACACACACACACACTTAGGCCAAGCGTATCTAATAATTGCTTTTTCCTGTTATGATTTTGTCTTTTTTTGTTTGTTTTGTTTTTGGGCGGGATAAAAAAAAAACACACAAAAAAAACAAGCTGCATCAGTATTGTGATTCTAGTGTCAATAAAGATGACTTTGACTAAACCACACACACACACACACACACACACACACACACACACACACACTTCTAAAGGCTTCAAACTTTGCAGTTTCAGTTTCAGTTTCACTTTCTCAAGGAGGCGTCACTGCGTTCGGACAAATCCATACACGCTACACCACATCTGTTGAGCAGATGCCTGACCAGCAGCATAACCCAACGCGCTTAGTCAGGCCTTGAGTGCATGCTTACATATTTGTGTACCTATGAAAGTGGATTTCATTTTACGTAATTTCGCCAGAGGACAACACTCTCGTTGCCATGGGTTCTTTTTCAGTGCGCCAAGTGCGTGCTGCACACGGGACCTCGGTTTATCGTCTCATCCGAAAGACTAGACGCTCAGTTTGATTTTCCAGTCAAACTTAGGAGAAAGGGCGAGAGCGGGATTCGAACCCACACCCTCACGGACTCTCTGTATTGGCAGCTGAGCGTCTTAACCATTCTGCCACCTTCCTCCACACTTTGCATTATGAGAACTTCAAACGAAACACTGTGACACAGCCTCGGGCCGCTGAACTTGAAATTCTTCGCTTTGGGCAAGTCAAGTGTATAGGAGACCAGATGGCTGAACGCTGATTGTGCATACCGTTTGGGGATTCAGCAAAATGTGTGTGTGTGTGTGTGTGTGTGTGTGTGTGTGTGTGTGTGTGTGTGTGTGTGTGTGTGTGTGTGAGTGTCTCTGTGTGTGTGTGCTTGCGTGCGTGCGTGTGTGTGTATGTGTGCAGTGTGTGTCAGTGAGTCGATGTATGTGTATGTGCGTTCGTTTATGGTGTGGTGTGGTGTGGTGTGGTGTGGTGTGTGTGTGTGTGTGTGTGTGTGTGTGTGTGTGTGTGTGTGTGTGTGTGTGTGTGTGTGTGTGTGTGTGTGTGTGTGTCTGTCTGTCTGTCTGTCTGTCTGATTGTCTGTGTGAGTCACAGTGTGTGTGTATGTGTGCGTGCGTGCGTGCGTGCGTGTGTGTGTGTGTGTGTGTGTGTGTGTGTCTGTCTGTGTGTCTGTCTGTCTGTGTGTCTGTCTGTGTAAGTCACAGTGTGTGTGTTACTCTCTCTCTCTCTCTCTGTGTGTGTGTGTGTGTGTGTGTGTGTGTGTGTGTGTGTGTGTGTGTGTGTGTGTGTGTGTGAAAATAGAGAGAGACATACAGACACAGAGAGACACAGGGACAGAAAGAACTCATAACTAAGAAATGATTGTATACATGGCCAACCAGCCTGTTTCGCAATAAGAAGAACGGAACATCCATATATATTCATGGTACACAAATAAAATGTCGCCAGTAAAGGGGAAATGGAGAAAGACATGGAGATAGAGATAGATAGATAGATAGATAGATAGATAGATAGATAGATAGAGAGAGAGAGAGAGAGAGAGAGAGAGAGAGAGAGAGAGAGAGAGAGAGTGTGTGTGTGTGTGTGTGGACATGCATACGTTTCCATTTGCGAGGTAAAGATTTAGACCGGGGGACATAAAATAATGTACGGTGGTTGGTCCCCCTTCTGCTGATTAAAATTATACAGTGGGTGTGCGTTGTAGGGGGGACGGGGGGTAGTATGGAGAGAGAGAGAGATAGAGTCTGATGAGATCACTTTCCGGAATGGTGGAAGTGATGATAGACCTTTGGTTTGGTTGTGCCGGGGTGCTGGATGAGTGGAAGGAGGGTGTGGGTGTGCGTGTGGATGTAGGGGTGCGTGTGTGTGTGTGTGTGTGTGTGTGTGTGTGTGTGTGTGTGTGTGTGTGTGTGTGCAAGCGCGTTGGTTTGCTCTGCACGCGAACATGCACTGTCCTTGTGTTTGTGTGTGTACACACACACACACACACACACACACACACACACACACACACACACACACACAACCAAGAGAAAGAAAGAAAGAAAGAAAAGAGATCGTGCGACGACCATCAACAATAATTTATATTTGTCCAATCAATAACATTCCCTTGCGTAAACGCTGAGCCTTTTCTCTCTCTCCCTCTCTCTTTCTCTCTCTCTCTCTCTCTGTCTCTCTCCCACACCCACACTCCCCTACCCCCCAGTTACAATCCTCCCACCCAACCCCACCCCCCTCCCCCTTGCCCGCGCCCCCTACCTCCCCCCTCCCCCCCTGTCCCTGCTGCGCATGCTCCTTTCCTCTTCCTCCTCCTCCGCCTCCTCCCTCCTCCACCGTCGCAACGCTTAATAGAGAGTTACCGCAACGACCGCGAAAAACTTGTACTACGGAGAGGCACTCCACAAGACTGAGAAAATGGCAGGGTGAGTGTGTGGGGTGGGGGGGGTGGGGGTGGGGGGTGGGGGAGGGTCAGGGCGGGGGGGAGGGAGGGGGGAGGGGGGAGGAGAGGAGGGTTTGGGGACAGGGTTGGAAGCGGTGTGGGAGTTCGGTATTGGTGGTGGGTGGTGGTGTGTGTGTGGGGTGGGAGGTGAGTCTCCCCGTGCCTTAATGTACAGCAACAGCTGATTTCTCTACACAGGACAAGACCTTGACCTTGACCCCCCCCCCCCCAAAAAAAGAAAAGAAAAACAAACAAAAAAAAAAGAAAAACAAACAAAAAAAAAAAAAAAAAAAAAACCCGCTGCGCCGCTTCTGTTCAGGTTCAAAGTTTAGGCCGATAGCGGGGCCGTAGACATCTGTCTTTTAAAAGGAAATAAAAATCAACTAATTCTTTTTTTTTCTCTCCATCTTTAGACATGGAAAACAGAAGTTTTTCTTTTCTTTTTAAGGGAAATAAAACACATTCATATTCATATAATATATCATCTTTTTTAAACTGTGATTTAATGAAGCCTTTATCTGCACGAAAGTGTGTCAATATAAATGACTGGAAACGTTGATTTAAAAAAAATTGTTTTTGTTTTTGTTCTTGTTGCAATCATTATGTCTTTTTTTTCTAGCTCTCTCCCCTTTTATCAGGTTAACAACTTCTCTTGTACGAAGTCCGTTAATTAAGTAATTTTCTTTGTGTAAGTGTACTTGACTGTTTATTTCAAACATTCATCTTTGATTTCCAACCTCCATCTTCCATACACTCACCATTTACCTACCTAATGATGATGACAACAACCATAATGATGGAGTCTCCCGTCGGTCCGACCGATGAGTAGGCAGGCAGGCTTATCTGTCGGTGTGTGTCCTCATATGGGAGAAGAGGCCGATTCTGGATGCGCAGCACTTCCCACAGGTGTTGCAAGGGAAAACGTCTCCAGAAGTTGAGCCCTGCTTCCTTCGTTCACGCTTCTCCTTAATGGCTAGCGTTCTCTTGTTTTCAAACGTCTTTATGCCACTAGAGCACAGCATCCTCCAGCGAGAGCGGTCAAGGGCATCGGTTTCCCAGGAAGAGATGTCTATGTCACAGGCTTTGAGGTTTGTCTTCAAGGTGTCCTTGAAGCGCTTGCAGGGTCTTCCAAGTTCACGGTGGCCTTCCTTCAACTGGTCATACAAAAGCATCTCCGGGATCCTGCTGTCTGTCATGTGGACAACGTTTCCTGTCCAGCGTAGCTGGCACTGTATCAGCAGGCTTTCGATGCTGGGCAGGCCGCTCCTCTCTAGTACCTGGAGGTTGGAGACCCTGTCTTGCCACTTTATGCCGAGGATCTTTCGTAGGCATCTCTGGTGAAACTGCTCAAGTTGTTAAATGTGACGGCGATACGTCGTCCATGTTTCACAGCAGTACAAGGTGGTCAGCACATAATAATGATAATGTCATAATAGTAAATGATGACGACAACAACAACAAAACAAACATAATAAGAATAACAATAACACTACTACTACTACTACTACTACTACTACTACTACTAACAACAACAACAACAACAACAACAATAACAATACTACGACTACTACTACTAACAATAATAACAATAATCATTGTCATCACAACAACAACAACAACATTAACAATAATCATCATCATCATCATCATCATCATCATCATCACACACACACACACACAACACACACACACACACACATCCCCCTCTCGCTCACCCACTCACTCTCACTGAACTTGGCCTTGTGCCTGTTGCACTCACTCAGTGTATCCTCGGGGACTTCCTATACTGTCGTCATGTTTCGTCTCGGCGCAACAGTTGGGAAAGAATGAAGAAAAGAAAAAAAGGGGGGAAAAAAAAACCCCAAACCGGCGATGTCCTTGGCCTCTTTCGATTTTTTCGAGGCCAAAGACTGGACTGGTTGCTTGCGTCGTTTTACGAAGCAGGGCAAGTGATGGGACATGGGGAGTAGGGGTGGAGCGAATGGAGGGTGTGGGGGGGGGGGGGGGAGGGCGGGAGAGGGAGGTGGTGGAAGGGGGCATACGAGGGTCGGGGGGCTGGATGATGGTAGGGGTGGGGCGAAGGAGTTGGTGGGGGGAGAGGGAGGGGGGTGAGAGAAGAGAGAGAGAGAGGAAGGGAGGGGGGAAGAGACAGAGGCAGCCAAAGGATGATTATTTGGGGGTGGGGGTAGGGGGGGTGTACAGTGAGGGCGGAGCGGGGGCGGGGGGGTCGAGGGGGAGGAGGGGGGACAGCGTAGGGTGGGGGTGGGGGTGATAGACAGAAGAGAAGCAGTGCGGTGCGCAGTTCGTGGTATAAGGCATGTCAGTGCATTGCCGGGTAGGGAGGGGGGGGGGGGGGGGGCCGGGGTGTGAGGTGGAAAGTAAAAAAAGGGGGACGGAGAGGAGTTATAGTGGGGGAGATGGAGGAGGAGGAGGAGGAGATTGTGGGGGGCGGAAGGGAAAGGACAGAGAGCGAGAGAGAGAGGGGTGTGGGGGGGTTTGGGGAGAGGTGGGTATGAGTATCGATCTGTGGCTTGCCTTGCTTTGCCTTTCGGTAGGGTTACACACGTGCCGTGCGCGCGCGCGCGCGTGTGTGTGTGTGTGTGTGTGTGTGTGTATGTATATATATGTGTGTGTGTGTGTGTGTGTGTGTGTGTGTGTGTGTGTGAGGTGCGGGGGAGTGAGAAAACGATGAGAGAGAGACAGACACAGACAGACAGAGACAGAGACAGAGACAGAGAGAGAGGCGCAAGGGAGAGGTTTGGGGCATGGAGGTTGTAGAAAGGGAAAACCTGTCCGATCGCGTACAACCTTGTCATCACCACACGACAATTATCCCTTATCTGTCTGTCTGTCTTTGTCTCTATCTGTATCTCTCTCTCTCTCTCTCTCTCTGTGCATCTCTCTCATCGTAATCATCATCGACATCGTCATCGTCACCACCCGTCATTTATTTCTCTCTCTTCCCGTGCCCTTCTTCTCTTCCACCTCCCTCCCTGTGTGTGTGTGTGTGTGTGTGTGTGTGTGTGTGTGTGTGTGTGTGTGTGTGTGCTCGCTGTCTGTGAGCCTTCCTTCTCCACCTCCCTCCCTGTGTGTGTGTGTGTGTGTGTGTGTGTGTGTGTGTGTGTGTGTGTGTGTGTGTGTGTGTGTGTGTGTGTGTGTGTGTGTGTGTGCTCGCTGTCTGTCTCTTTCTGCTACGTTTTTTTTTTCTCTTTCCATACGTCGATGTCGAGCTGTTTGTTTATTTATCCATTTATTTCTTTATTCATTCATTTGTTTATTTTTCTGATAATTCATTCGTTTATTTCTTCTTCTTCTTCTTCTCATTTCCAATATTATTGTTATTACTGTGATTCAGGTGTTTGTTCAACCTTCTCTCTCTCTCTTTGTCTCTCTCTTTCGCTCTCTCTCTCTCTCTTTGTCACACACACACACACACACACACACACACACACACACACACACACACACACACACACACACACACACACACACACACACACACACAGACTCTCTCTCCCTCTCTCTCTCTCTCCCTAACCTCGGCATCTATAGGTATTCTTTTTTTCCCATCCGTTCTTTCTTTGTCAACAGTAATGATTATTGAATTAATTAAGAACTGGATATATAAACCACACTGAACTCAAAGAACAAGTTGCTGAGTTTCTTGTTAAGTGAGCTTCCTTACCTCGGTTGAAGGCGTGTCTTCGAACGTGTGTGTGTGTGTGTGTGTGTGTGTGTGTGTGTGAGTGAGTATTGACAGCGCCGCGTGCAAGCAGCCCGCTTTGAATTAGTGTCACTCCTCTCTCTCTCTCTCTCTCTCTCTCTGTTGTCAAGGTCAGAAATGCTGAGCCCTGCAAGTCTTGTGGGGTGTGCCATGCGTGCGTGCGTGCGTGCGTGTGTGTGTGAGAGAGAGGAGTGAGAGAGAGTGAGTGTGAGTGCGCGTGTGTGTTGATAGATTTTTCTTCTTCGAAGGACACACCCCCCCCCCCACCCCACTCCCCCCCTCCAACCCCCCCCTCTCTCTCTCTCACACACACACATGGACCGAGAAAGAGAGGTAAAGAGACAGAGAGAGTTCGATGAAGTAAGAAGCATTGGCGCCTCGGATTGTGTACCCTACAGCTGATGATTTGGAATGAGAGAGACAGAGAGAAAGTGAGATAGACAGAGGGAGAGAGACAGAGAGAGAGAGAGACAGCGAGGGAGAGACAGACTGCTGACAGATAGATATCATGTATTGTTGTGGAGTGTGTTTTTCTGGACACCAGTATTGCTGCTACTGCTGCTGCTGCGCCAGTTGTGGTATGTATATATGTATGTATGTATGTATGGATGGATGGATAGATGGATGCCGTGTATGTATGTATGTATGTATGTATGTATGTATGTATACCTCTCCTCTCTTTCTTTCTCTCGCTCTTTCTGTATATATATATATATATATATATATATATATATATATATATATATATATATATATATATGTATATATATATATATATATATATATATATATATATATATATATATATGTGTGTGTGTGTGTGTGTGTGTGTGTGTATACATGCATAAATATAATGTGTATGATGTGTATGTTTATATTTATATGAAATCATATGAGGTGATTTGTGGCTGAATGTTTGATTTCTTTTCTTTCTTTATTTTGATGAAAGAAAACAAATGGAGAATTGTTGTTTTTGTGTGTTTTATTTAATTTTTTTGTGTTTTTTTTAATAATCATCAAAGCATTCTTTGTGACTTTACTCATCTTCGGCCATTTCTTTTTTTTTTTAAATTATTAATTTTTTTATTGTGAATAAATCAGTCTGTTGTAAGACGTTTCCTTCTTTACCTATGCTTTCTAGTTATTCGTCTATTGTTTATATTATGTCTTCTATCAGCCTCCTCACCGTCCCCCACCCCCTCC
>NC_134876.1:59978217-59980717 GCF_041734735.1 Babylonia areolata
ATCTCTCTCTCTTTCTCTGTCCATCTCTCTCTCTCTCTCAGTCCCCCTACGTCTCTATCCCCTCCATCCTGACACAACCCCTGGTGGTGGTGGTGATGGTGGTAGGGTGGCCTCAACCTGCCCTTTGCCACCCCCCTGCACCCCCCCCCTCCTCACCCTCCCACACCCCCCCCCCGCCACCCCTCCTCGACTTCCCTGTCCCCCCAACTCCACTACACACACACACACACACACACCCACACACACACTTTCCCTCGCTCAATCTGACATTGGCACATTACATGTCAGCCTCGCCTCCCTGCCTCCCTTTCTGCTTCCTTCTTCTTCTGGCTCTGCCAGGCCAAATTTGGCCACACGACACACACACACACACACACACACACACAGAGCACTGGCTGTGCAGGCTAATCAATGACTATGTTGGCCAGAGGGAGAAGGTTGCGTAACAGTTGTCGTTGTTGTTATAGTTGTTGTTGTTATGGTTTGCCCTGAGCGAAAGTGTAATTGATTAATTAAGGCACACGGTTGTTTGTTTGTTTATTGTTTTTTTTTTTTTGTTGGCTATTGTTGTGTGTTGCTTTTGTACAACGCTAGCATGGTTATTGACACCAGCTGACACACCACCACCGCCACCACTTAACTGTTGGGCTTTGCTTTGAAAACAGGACAGGTGGTAAAGAGAGAAACGTGTTTGTTTTATTATTTATTTTTTCTTATTGTTTTGTTGTAATCGCTGTGTGTTGCTGTTGTACAGCGCTGTCATAGTTATTGACATGACTGGCCCAACACCACCACCACCACCACCACCACTTAACTGTTGGCTTTGCCTTGAATACAGGCAATTGGTAAAGAGAGAAACGTGTTTTATTGACTCACTTGTGTAAACAAAGTGAGTCTATGTTTTAACCTGGTGTTCTGTTGTGTGTGTGTGTGTGTGTGTGTGTCCGTGGTAAACTTTAACATTGCCATTTTCTCTGGAAATACTTCGCCAGTTGACACCAAATTTTGCATAAAAATAGGAACAAGTCAGTTCTTTCCAATCATCTTGTTTAAAACAATATGTCACCTATGGGATGGGCACAAAAAATAATAAAAGAAGCCAAAATTATTTGCAAACTGAATTTACTGTTCTATTTATATTTTTTTATTCTCTAAACTTGGCACTTTGATCTGATATTCTGACACAACAACAAGAGCAGTCATTTCTATCATTTTTTGTTCAAACACGAATTTCTTTTGCTAAGCATGGAAGTTATATTTATTTTGCATGTCTTTGGTGCAGATAGTAAAAAAGGGAAATTAATCTGTAATTAATGCTAGGGGGCTTAATTTGCTTTAAACTGATCTTTCTCATCTTAAACATTACATTTTGAAATTATACTCAATACATAAAAAAGCTTGTTTGTTTTGCTATCAGTGTACAGGGCTTTCACTATGTTCATTCGCCCAAGTGGTCTTTTTCGGAAAATACTAAAATCTATACTACGGGTGGAATTTATAGATCTATTGGCTGAGCCCTGAAGGTCATGGGCAAAAATCAATTGCGTACACATACTTATACATATTCAAAGCGCGTGCTCATATTTTTCGCGAACGCGAACGACGCCATTTTGTACATCTATCTAGATCCAGAGAAAACGGCTAAACGTTGCAGTGTGATTGCGGCGATAGCCACGTCTCCTTTACCGCAGACTTTAAAATAATTTTTAATTTCCCTTAAAGATTTTTTGAATGCCCAACATACACCAGAATAATATGATTTAAACAGTGTTCTCACTGCGAATACCGCAATAGATTTATCACCCTTTATATTGCTGTATTTTTGAACGTCTGTTAAGGAGCCACCATAGTGTAATGGGTAAGACAGTTTCTTCTCACCCGAACACGCGGGGTTCGAATCTGCCGTTGGCAAAAGAAGTTCCTTAGCAAAAGAAGTTCCTGTTTGAACAAAAAATGATAATAATGACTGCTCTAGCTGTTGGGTCAGAATATCAGATCAAAGTGCCAAGTTTAGAGAATACAAACAATATAAATATAACAGTAGATGCAGTTTGCATATAAGTAGGCTTCATTCTTTATTTTTTTGTGCCCATCCCAGAGGTGCAATATTGTTTTAAACAAGATGACTGGAAAGAACTGAATTTTTCCTATTTTTATGCCAAATTTGGTGTCAACTGTACTTTGTAGTTGCAGAGAAAATGTCAATGTTAAAGTTTACCACGGACACACAGACACACGGACACACAGACACACACGGACACACACACACACACACAACCGAACATTGGGTTAAAACGTAGACTCACTTTGTTTACACAAGTGAGTCAAAAACAAAAAACAAAAAAGAAAACCAACCAACCCAACAACAACTAATTTATGTTTGAACATTTCTTCAGTCATTTGCTGCTGTGTGCACATGTCAAGTGATGAGAATAAGGACAGGCCCGGAGCTTCCTTTTTTTGTGAGGAAGAGTCTGGGTTTGATCCTATGTATCTTTTT
>NC_134876.1:59985717-59990717 GCF_041734735.1 Babylonia areolata
GAACACAGATGACAGTGTGTGTGTGCAGTGTCTGCAGTTTGTAAGTGAACCAATGTGCAGGTCATGCATCAAGGACCTAGATGCAGACATCAAATCCCACATTGACCACAAGCTGAAAATAATAACGCAGACAATGCAGCAAAAAATTGACAGTCTGCAAGAAGAATGTAATGTCTTGCGCGGTCTACTTAAAGACCAAACTAATTTGATTAATAGCATATCAGACCGCCAAAAACACATAGTTAAATCAAAGAGTGACTGCAGAGGAATGACAACTAAAAGTTCATCCAGTGAAGAGCAATCTGATTGTACCCCGTCAAAGGCAATCAAGCCAAAAGTATGTGCTGATGTTTATATGGCTAACACAAGTGATGCAGATAATACAGATGATTGCCAGGTTGTTACTGTGTCTCCACCTGTCGCTGACACTGGTACAGTCACAACGGACATCACAGAAAGGTCTACATCAGACAATAAACTAAAAATCAACAACAAAAGTGACCCTCCCCCAAAGTACAAGCTACGCTTCCCCGCCCAAGGAAAACTTATCAACTTTCTTATTGGGGATTCGAACCTCCAGTCCATCGACAGACAGAGGCTGGACAGAACAGGGCGCACTCATGTCCGCACAATGCCGGAGGCTAAAGTGACTGATGTCACTGCTGCTCTCCAAGACAGCCCAGTGCGGGAGGACACAAAGCGGGTGGTATTGCAAGTGGGGGGTAATGACATACACAAACACTACACCGCTGACACACTGAAGCGTGACTTTAGTGACCTCCTGACTCAGTTCAAAAGGGTTTTTCCTGCAGCCAAAATAGCTGTCTCCGCGCTCCTTCCCAGAAAATCAGCTCCCTTGCGATTCATTAACCTACTAAATAATGAACTGCATGCGGTATGCGCAGACAAGGGAGTCACTTTTCTGTTTGAAAACAAATTTGTTGACACAAATTCCCAAATGGTGAAACCTTATTTCACAACTGACGGCACCCATCTGTCCGCAAGGGGTCTGTCGCTATGGCTACGTCAAGTCAGTCAGTTTCTCGCTCTCCGCACAAACCGTCCTTCACGGTTCAGTGACGGCAGAGCAGGCCCGGCACTTTGCGAGGGCCGCGTGGCTCAAGAGACAATGGCAGGTCACCGGGCCGACCGTCTACAACCTCCACCATCCAGAACACAAAACGCTCAAGTGACGCAGTGCGGGCCAATCCAGTCTGCACCATCGGCGAGCTCTGAGCACGCTGAACAGGACAGTCAGATTGGACAACAAAAAAACGAGCAAAAGTCGTTTGACCAGTCACAAAATAGTGGTCAAATAGCAGTCAATCAAACAACGTGTGCCCCCCACTTAGCAATACCACCCATGCCGCATTATAACAAACCCAGCCAGCCAATGCCCATGTTTCCCCCCTTTTGGCCTTTCCCTCCCTTCCCCGCTATGCCCTTCAACCCCTGGCTTCATCAAATGCAGCGGCCTCTACCCTTCAGTCTCTCCTTAACTGTACTGAGGGACTCACTCTAGAAAATCCAACTTCGTTTTCCCATCTTCTTTTTTCCCCTGGCTTACTGTGGATGACCATTGTGACATACTAGTGTCAACTTCTGCCCCGATTCAGTTTTGTGTCCCCCACCCTCCTGTTCTTGACTTGGATTGTTCTTGTTTTATTGGAGTTTTGTGTGTGTGTGTGTGTGTGTGTTCTTTTTTGCAATTTCGTGTGTTTATGTTTTTCATCCAGCGACTTTTTTTTTCTTTTACTTCTTCGTAAACATTTCGTGTGAACCTTGCGATTCATTTTTTTTTCTTCTTAGCACTTGCATATAAACAAATTGTGTGTGGGTGGGTGTGTGTATGTGTGTGTGTGCATTGATTTATTTTTTTATTCTGTGTTTGCTTTTCTTATTTTTCTTTTCATTAATTTTGCCCTGAATTGTCCTGAAGTGTTTTGTGAAACTATTGTCTGCTTCACCTATTTTAAGAAGTTTAATTGTTAATTGAAGTGTAGACCTACATTATTCATGTCAAAAATGCAAACTCATGATCTCACTGTGGGTCATTTGAATGTCTACCATCTTGAGAACAAAGCGACTGATGTGAATGTCTTCCTTGACCAGACTAGAATTTGTCACATTTTCGGAATAACAGAGTCTAGACTGTCCCCAGCTGTAGACGATGATGTAATTGGGATTCCAAACTATTCATTGTTCAGAAGAGATGCCACTCATTCCGGACACACCGGAATAGCTGTGTATGTCCACGACACTATGAAAGCTTTTACTAATAGACGATTTGATTTAGAGTCCGTAAATGTAGAAAGCATCTGGCTGGAGGTGAAAGTAGCAAAATGCCCAGTTATACTAGGATTCATTTATAGAAACCCATCCAGCAATTTCGGTTGGTATGATGATTTTGTCATCATGATGGACAAAGTACAGGATTTTGCTCGCGGCAGGGACATTATCATTCTTGGTGACTTTAATATAGATTTTCAAAAACCTCATCCGGCATGGGATTCTACCATATCTCTATTTAATTTGCACCAAGTAATACAATCAGCAACGCGAGTTACGTCATCCAGCTCAACTCTGATTGACCACATCTATGTTAATAATCCAGACAGAGTCGTAAGTGCTCAGGTACACCAGACCAGTATCAGTGACCACTTCGCTATACAGTGTACAGTTGCCTGTAAGATACCAACAGCTAGAACTAGAACCCACTCCACCATCACGTATCGATCGTATAAGCACTTTAACGAAGTTGATTTTCTCCATGATCTTAGCGAATGCTCATTTAAGGAAATTTATGAATCTAACGATCCAGATGAAGTGGTCGCGGCATTTCATAGAATCTTTTTATCTGTTTATGACAAGCATGCCCCAGTTAGAAGAAAACGGGTAGGAAATTCATCAACACCTCCTTGGTTTACTGTCATCATATCAATAGCGATTAAAATTAGAGATAAACTTAAGAAAGAAAAGAACTATTCCGCGTTTAAGCAACAAAGAAAACACGTAAAGTTCTTAGTCCGTCAGGCCAAAAAGACATATTTTAACAGGATAACGACGTCAGAATCAGACAATACTTCATCTATATGGAAAGCTCTCAATGCACTGACCAATAAGTCATTTCCTGGAAAATCATTGAAATATGATTGTTTCACAGCAACAGACTTTAACAACCACTTCTTATCCATCGCGGAAAGTTTGACTAATCGTCTGAAACAAAACTCAGATCAGTATGAATGTCCAGTCAGTCTAAAATCATTTTGTTCAGACAGGCTCAGCCAACAAGATACATTTCACATTCCACAACTAACTGTTTATGAGGTCGGTAAATACATATCCAACCTTGGACAAAAAAACACACATGGCTGTGACGGACTCAGCAATAAAATTCTGCTTCTATCACTGCCATATACAGTGCATCATCTGACATATATTTATAACCTCAGTATTTCAAAAAGTGTTTTTCCAACTATGTTCAAAACTGCCAAAATCATACCACTACCTAAAGTAAAAAATCCCTCTGACCTGAACGATTACCGACCAATATCAATACTATCATCGCTTTCTAAACCACTTGAAAAACACGTACACAAGCACCTTTTGCAATATCTTGACCGGCACAACTTGCTTCATCAAAATCAGTCAGGGTTTCGCCCAAAACACTCCTGTCAGACAGCCCTCACCAGTCTCTTAGATAAACTGCTCACAGCTATAAATGACAAAAAAATCAACGGAATTGTATTTCTAGATTTGAAGAAAGCATTTGATCTCGTTAATCATCGAATACTTCTTGAAAAGCTACGGGTTTATCAGCTTGATACAAATTCTGTTAATTTTTTTGAGTCATACTTAAAAGAAAGAAAGCAGAGTGTATTAGTAAACGGGACCTTTTCGAATGTGGGAATAACTAAAATGGGCATTCCCCAAGGCTCTGTGCTTGGCCCCTTATTGTTCAACCTTTATATCAATGATCTTCCATTATGTATCTCCTCATCTGCAATATCATGCGACATGTTTGCAGATGACTCTTCTCTTCATACATATGGAGTAAATTCAGAGCACATTAATGATAGATTACAAACCAGCCTAACCGAAGTATCCAACTGGTGTACAGAAAATAATATGCTCCTTAACCCAGAAAAAACAAAGAGTATGATTGTAGCCACTCGCCAAAAGCACCAGCGTGGCTTAAATCCGCTCACTTTGTCAATCGATGGCCAAGCTATTGAACAAGTTACAGAACATCGACACCTTGGTGTCGTTATTGACAACCAGCTAAAATGGGAGGCACATATCAGTTCTTTATCAAGGTCAGTTGCAAAAAATGTTTACCTATTATCCCGTTTAAAACATGTCGTCAGTCCAGAGGCTTCCTATTTCTTTTTCCATTCTCACATCATGTCTAGAATTAATTACGTTTCAAACGTTTGGGACAACTGCAGCGAAGTGCACATGAAAAAACTAGATTCTGTACACAGACGTGCTGTAAAACACCTCAATGGTGTCTTACGAAACACACGCAGTCATCAACATCAACTGCCAGCACCTCTTCCCTTGACAAAGCACCTAATATTGAATAAGTGCGTACTTATGCATAAAATTATATTCGGTAAATGCCCTACTTATCTACACCAAACCATTGTCTGCTATGAAACTCGCAACCCTAACTCCCGAAATGCGACTCTTACTCTACCCAAGCCAAGAATAGACCTTTATAAATCGAGTTTGGCATATTCCGGCACGCACTGCTGGAACAATCTCCCCAAACACCTCAAAGAACCCTTTTCCACCACAACATTCAAAGAGAAACTTGGACAGTACATGCGTGCCAAAAGCCAGACCGAAAATCTGGTATAATATTGTCACTGACAATCCTTACAAACTATGTCGAAATGCGTCAATCAGTTGATAACGTATCACGCCATATAATATTATTTCAGAGATTTTCTCTTTACAGTGGACACAAACAAACGAAATCAAACTCTAGTCTGGTC
>NC_134876.1:59995717-60003217 GCF_041734735.1 Babylonia areolata
TAATGGGAGTGATGGTGGCAGTGTTGTGTGATTGCGTGTGGGTGGGGAGTGGAGTGAAATTTAGAAAAGGGGTGAGGGATATTTCAGGAAGAAGCAGGACTGAACCACCTCTTGTGGTGTGTGTGTGTGTGTGTGTGTGTGTGTGTGTGTGTGTGTGAAAGAGAGAGAGAGACTGTGTGTGTGTGTTATGTAGAGAGAGAGAGAGAGAGAGAGAGAGAGAGAGAGAGAGAGAGAATGTGTGTGTGTGTGTGTGTGTGTGTGCATGCATGTGTGCATGTGTATGTGTGTGTGTGTGTGTGTGTGTGTGTGTGTGTGTGTGTGTGTGTGTGTGTGTGTGTGTGTGTGTGTGTGCCTTTCCCTTTGCTTGTGGGCCTCGCTGTGAGATGTAGAGAGGTCATGACGACCCTTCTTCTGAAGATGGGTGCTGGAATTGGGTTGTGGTGTGTGGGTGATCGCAATGTGTGTGTGTGTGTGTGTGTGTGTGTGTGTGTGTGTGTGTGTGTGTGTGTGTGTGTGTGGGTGTGTGTGAGCACGCTCGTGTGTGTGTGTGTGTGTGTGTGTGTGTGTGTGTGTGTGTGTGTGTGCAAGGGAAGTCAGTGTTGTCTTGTTGAAGCACAAGACAGTCGCCTTGTTTTGTTTTTTTTTCCGCACTGAGTTGTTCACATGCCGCGCACGGCAGACTCTCTCTCTCTCTCTCTCTCTCTCTCTCTCTCTCTCTCTCTCTCTCTCTCAGTTCTGCCTCTGACTTCTTCCCACTGAATGAATCACGCCAGGTCATTCACTGGCCAAGAGAGAGAGAGAGGTGAGAGAGAGGGGGGGGTGAGAGGAGGGGAGAGAGAGACTGAGAAAGAGACAGAAAATAGAGAGATTGATGAAAGAAAAAGAGAGGGAGAGTGATACAGAGAAAGAGACCGAGACAGAGACAGAGAGACAGAGACAGAGACAGAGAGAGAACAAAACGAAACAAAGTTTTATTTTACCCGGGTAATAAGACAAGCAAAACACCCCAGCCCTGGTGTATAA
The DNA here is from genome assembly GCF_041734735.1 of Babylonia areolata. Taxonomy (NCBI): domain Eukaryota; kingdom Metazoa; phylum Mollusca; class Gastropoda; order Neogastropoda; family Buccinidae; genus Babylonia; species Babylonia areolata. The sequence continues at coordinate 59,996,741 of NC_134876.1, forward strand.
ACAAGAAACTGAGGAGCAAACGGAGGGATGTGTGTGTGTGTGTGTGTGTGTGTGTGTGCGTAGTGGCGGAGGGGGGGTGGGGCATGGCGGTTTGGGTGGGGGGGATAGGACTACATCATAAGAACACATGAACACAGAACTATTAACAATAAATATTTCCCGGCCGGCAACGACACTGAAAATCACACGAGACACCAGTGAAAAAGACTACTACAGAGAGAGAGACACACAGAGAGAGAGAGAGAGAGAGAGAGAGAGAGAGAGAGACAATGTGCGCGCGGGTGCTTGTCGTCAGAGTTGTGAAAGAAGTGTTGTTTTGTGTAGGTTTCTGTGAATGAACAGTAGTCAGTGCGTGTTTGGCGGGTGAATTTAGTGTGTGTGTGTGTGTGTGTGTGTGTTGCGTGGCGTGGCGTGTGTGTGTGTGCGTGTGTGTGTGTGTGTGTGTGTGTGTGTGTGTGTGTGTGTGTGTGTGTTGGGATGTATCTGTGTGTCTGTGTGTGTATAAATGTGGGTGGATAGGCAGCTCTCTGTCTGTCTGTCTCTCTGTGTAGGTTTCTGTGAATGAACAGTGTTCAGTGTGTGTTTGGCGGGTGATTTTGTGTGTGTGTGTGTGTGTGTGTGTGTGTGTGTGTGTGTGTGTGTGTGTGTGTGTGTTGGGGTGTATCTGTGTGTCTGTGTGTGTATAAATGTGTACGTGTGGGTGGATAGGCATCTGTGTGTGTGTGTGTGTGTGTGTGTGTGTGTGTGTGTGTGTGTTTCTGTGAATGAACAGTGTTGAGTGCGTGCTTGGCGGGTGAATTGTCTGTGTGTGTGTGGGGAGGGGGGTCGTGGGGGGAAGGGGGCATGGGGGCGGGTTGTTTGATGAATTCATTGATAAATGAATGTGTATGTGTATGTGTATGTGCGAGAGACGATGATAGTTGTAGACAGCGCAACGCTTGTGAACAGTTCATTGATGGCACCAGTGTCCGCTGCCAGTAGTGGCCAATAACCAGAACGAGAACAAGAAGAAGGAAGGGAGGAAGACTGTGTGTGTACTGATGTCTTCCAGCACTATCCAGAATTATCGTGAGGCAAGTGATTATGATTGCTTTACGGTATTATAGCTTTGAACTGAATAGAACAAGTTTGACTCCCAGAGAAAGAAGTGGGAAGACGATGTGGCAGGCAGTCAGTTAACTAATGACAATAATGGCAAGCGAGGCTTGGGAACTCAGTGTGAACGCGGCCTTGAAATGACCCCCCCCCCCACCCCCCAGCCCCTCCCCCGTGCCCCCCTCTCTCCTCTTTAATGTCGTTCCGAGCGTGGCTGTGTGAGTGTGTGTCGCCCTGGCCTGGCCCAGGGAAAGGGCATCGCACCCTCCCACCCCACCCCACCCCCACACCACCTTCCCCGAAAATAGCTGGCACCACCCTTTAATGCTGCCGCCACCACCGCTTCTGCTGCTGCTGCTGCTGTTGTTGTTGTCGCTGATGATGATGATGATGATGGTGGTGGTGGTGGTGGTGGAGGTTTTGATGGTGGTGGTGGTGGTGGTGAAGGTGGTCACGCAGTGTTGATGAGGCTGCCATCCTCTTCTTCCTCCTCCTCCTCCTCCTTCCTCTCCCGCTGTCCTCCCCTCCTTGCTCGTTAGAGCAGCAGCAGCAGCAACAACAGCAGCAGAAACTCTCCTTCTGCCATCCTGTCTGAGAGAAAGAGAAGTGAAAGAGAGAGAGAGAGAGAGAGAGAGAGAGAGAGAGAGAGTGTGGGCGGCTTTGGTGGCAGTTGCTGGCAGCAAGTATCGGTGGCACTTGACGACATCCCAAGTTGGACTCTGCTGACACGAGTCAGTCAGTCACTCACTCACTGTTCCCGGCGACCTCATCATGGCTTTCTGGTGCTTCGTGCTGTGCTGTGTTTGACTGAGTGTACCCCCCCACTCTTCTCTCCTGGTCTGTTTCTCGTCGTGAGTGTCTCCGTGATTGTAATTCTTGCTGTGGTGTTCATCGGGAAAGGTTCCGTTGTTTCCAACACTGTGTTCGTTAGTTTTCTGGATCTTTTCTCGCCGCGGCGTCTGTAAATCAAATATTGTTGCTGTGTTGCCATCCAAAACTTTTTTTTTTTTCTCTCTTCTTCCGTTGTTGTTGTTCGTGTTGTTGCTATTGTTGTTGTTTTTGTTGATGATGAAATATGGTGCTGTGTTGTGATGCTGCTGTCTCGATTGGAGTGATCTGACTCAGTGTCTTGGGTCATGGTGACTTTCCGAGGAAGGAAGAGAAAGTGTGGTGAACGACGAGGTGTCTGTGACGTTTCCTGTGAAATGCGACGTGCGTGCGTGGGGGGGGATTCCAGTGTTTGGGTTTCTTTTTTTTTTTTTTTTTTTTTTTTTTGAATTGTGAAGTTGGTATTGCAATATATCAACCATAGCCACGTAATGCATTACAATCTTATATACATTCTCAAAAAGGTATATGTTTTGCTGTTTTCGCACTTGCTATTCCTTTATGATCCTATCCCCTCCAGTCCCAGTTATTGTGTTGTGTAGCGGGGTGCTTTATGACATAAACAGATCAGGTCTGTTGTCTGTTGTTGGCAATATGGAACCACTAGTAAAAAAAAATCAAAAGGAAGATAAATCTTTAGGGTTACTTCGTTATCAGGCGGCAAAACCTTCTAACTGTAAGACTTACACACACACAAAGTGGATAGTATAATTATGTCTCTAAGATGATTCCGATTAATAACCATCATCTGAAATTTCGACCTATCGGAATCAAAAATGAAACACGTTAAATTTTGTCAATCGAAATGAGCGGTGAGGTCGTTTATTTATTTATTTTTTTCAAACATTTTTATTCAATTTTTACATTATTAAACGCACACAAACATACACTAGTAACTATACACATACACATACACACACACACACACACACACATACACACACACACACACACACACAGAGATACAGACACAGACACACACACACACACACACACACACACACACACACACACACACACACACACACACACACACACACACACACACACACACACACACAAAAGAAAAAAAACAAGAAGTACAGAGGTCGTTTATTTATAGCACATTAAGCGACCCATCGTAATTTTGTTTAATATTTCTTTTTCTTAGAAACTAACTTTTTTCAAAGTACTGAAAGCCACCGAAAGAGAAGGATGGTGCATAACACTGGAATGTTTGACGGAAAAGTGAATAATCATGAAAACAAAAACAAAAGCAATAACAAAACAAAAAATAGTGACACGATCTTTTAACAATAATTATCATCATTATGATCGGCGTTGAAAGGAGAACATACAAGCAAAACAACAAACAGAATCCCCCCTCGTCTCCCCCCCCCACCCCCCCCACCCCCAACCCTTTACCCCACACTCCCTAAAAAACAAAAACAAAACAAAACAACAACAACAACAAACAAACAAACAAAAAAACCCCAAAAAACAAACAAACCCAACAACAACAACCAGAAAAAAACACATGAAAAAACTGGAAAAAAAACCCCAACCCTCCATTAGATCCTTGATTTCGTTTGCTTAATGCGTGCTTTGATATTATTCTCTGTTGATATTCTGTGTTCTACGGGACTAGCTTACACACACGTTATTTCTCGTTGCTTTCTCTTCTCTTTGTTTTTCTTCCACCCTGTTTTCTTCTTGTTTTTGGTCAAGTCAGCTTTATCATTTCTGTAGAGAAATCCACGTGTGGTTGTGTGTTGTTTGTGCCCGTCAGGATACAAAACACAAAATATGTATTCAAAAGACATCCGCCGATATTTTCTTCCCCTCCACTGTAGACCTTGAGTGGTGGTCTGGACGCTAGTCATTCGGATGAGACGATAAACCGAGGTCCCGTGTGCAGCATGCACTTAGCGCACGTAAATGAAGCCACGGCAACAAAAGGGTTGTTCCTGGCAAAATTCTGTAGAAAAATCCACTTGGATAGGAAAAAAACCCAAATAAAACTGCACGCAGGAAAAAAAATACATGAAATTGGCTGGCCCTGTAGTGTAGCGATGCGAATTTCACACAGAGAAATCTGTTGTGATAAAAAGAAATACACATACAAAATACAAATAAATGACCGAGATCACATAAAGTTATAAAATTCCATAACACGGACACGCCTGAGAACATTCTGTACACTAAGAATACGTAACAGTATAAGAAGTTATGAATAAATGAAATTAATTGGAACAAAATAATAAAACCTACCAGCTAACTAAGTAATTAACTAAAACCTTTTAAGAGGCGCGTATTTGTTTTGATTATTTGAAGAGATAAATTACACAAAATTACATTGACAGAACTCGGGTGATTGTACATATTTAAAGAGAAATCTACAGTATTAAAACCATCACAGGGTATGACCCGAATCGGGTTGCGCAATGCTGCGCTTTTTGTGGTTTTTATTATTTTATTGTATTTTATTGTATTTTATTGTCTTTTTATTCCTCCTTCCCCCCCCCCCTCACCCCCCTCACCCCCCCCCCATTAATCCCTTAATTCCTGAAGCTTGTGGAAACGGGGTCAGTGAGGCAATAATTGTATTTGTGATTCCTTTTCTTTGTTTTTTTCTTGTTTGTTTGTTTTTGTTTTTGTTTTTTTTAGTTCAGTTTTAATGTAACAATTCATTGGTGCTGCTGAAGAGGTGTGGCTAGTGGGTAGAGGACAGAGATTTGTTCTAATCCCCCAGGTCAACAACAGATGTTCAGGACCTGCTGGTGCCAGAACCCAGCCCTTCGCGTGTACACGCACACAGAAAATTTAAAAAACAAAAAAAACAAAAAAAAAACAAAACAAAAACGCGTTAAATGATCCGCGTTACTTCATGTCAGCGCTCAGTGGGTTATGGAATCAAGAACATACCCGGAATGTATCCATCCTCCTCCCTACCCCGTCCCCCCCTCTGAAAACGGAAAATAGCTGCCAACATGACGGGGGGTGAAAACAGTGATATACGTAAAAGCCCACTCGTGGAGAGAGAGAGAGAGAGAGAGAGAGAGAGAGATGATATATATATATATATATATATATATATATATATATAGAGAGAGAGAGAGAGAGAGAGAGATGATATATATATATATATATATATATATATATATATATATAGAGAGAGAGAGAGAGAGAGAGAGAGAGAGAGAGAGAGAGAGAAGCGATATCTATCTATCTATCTATCTCTCTCTCTCTCTCTCTATATATATATATATATCTATATATCTATCTATATCTATCTATCTATCTCTCTCTCTCTCTCTCTCTCTCTCTCTCTCTCTCTCTCTCTCTCTATATATATATATATATATATATATATATATATATATATATCGCTTTTCTTGATTCACAGATTCCTTGATTTTTTGTTCGTTTTTTTGTTGTTGGTTGTTTTGTGTTTGTGTGTTTCTTTTTATCTTAAAAAAAAAAAATCCTTTCATTGAAACTGTTACCATCATGGGAAAATGACAGCGAATATAAAAAAAAGAAAATGCTGCTTTAGGGTCTTTCCGTTTCTTTTCTGAAAAAAAGAGAACACACACACTTACACACACACACACACACACACACACACACACACACACACACACACACACACACACACACACACACACACAGAGGCATACATGCACAAGCGTGGTGTTAATAAAATACATAGGGAAAAAATGAACAACATGAAAGAAACAAACACACACACACACACACCACACACCGCACTACAGACCAGGATGGGGGATGGAGGGTGCTGGAGGTTCTCAGTTAACCATAAACATTTGACAACCATAAACATTTGACAAACAGTATCATTGAAATGAACGATTTACATAACACATTATGGCATAAGGTGGGAAAGGTTGGGCAATGGTGTTGTTTAATTGTTTCTGGGAGTGAGTTCCATAGGGTGGCGCCTGAGTAAACCAGACTGGATTTGAACAAGTTCATTCTTGGAATTGGGATATGGACTTTGAGGAGAGAGAGAGAGAGAGAGAGAGAGAGAGAGAGAGAGAGAGAGAGAGAGAGAGAGAGAGAGAGAGAGAGAGTCCTCGCGCTCCCTGCAATAACAGACTGTATTCTACTTAATTCTAATTTCATTCAGCATTCTATTGTATTCTAATTCCACCCAGTCTTTGTAAAAGGTGACGTTTCAGAAGGGGGTAGGATGGTTGGTAGGCGAGATGAAGGAAAAGCAGGAGTATGATACTAGTTGTGTCGAACAGGTTTTGGCCTTGGCTAAAGGTAGGATCTGTCTGTGTTTGAATCAAGTTATATCAGGAGAATAGAAATGAATTAGAATGTAATTAGAAAAAAAAAGCGCTCTCTTACAAAGGAAGAAGAAGAACGAGTAGTAATAGTAGTAGTGGAAGTAATATCACTAGTAGTAGTAGTAGTAGTAGTAGTAGTAGTAGTGGAAGTAATATCACTCGTAGTAGTAATAGTTGTGGTGGTGGTGGCGGTATTTGT
>NC_134876.1:60013217-60015717 GCF_041734735.1 Babylonia areolata
TAAGCAGTTCAGCTTGCATCATTGTTTGTTTCACTGCCAATAGTTACGTACCTTCTTGCCCAAGTATTTCAAAGAGAATAATAATTCTGCAGATGATTTTTGTAAAGTTATTTCTGACGAGGTTCTTATGGTCGAACTTTCACAGGCATAATTCATAGCCCTATTTCTACATTCCTTTAATGCACTTCAGAATTGTGTTAATGGTTTCTGATTATTATCATTATTATTATTGAATTGTTACTGTTAAATGTAATTGCATGTTAGTTATACATTTTACGGTAGTTTTCTAGTTGACGTTTTTTCCGTTTTCCTCTTCCCGCCCCCCCCACCCCCCCCCCCCCCACCACCACCTTCCTCCCCCCATCACCCCCCCCCCTTTTTTTTTTCTTTTTTTTTAAAACGTCTAATATCACTGATAGTGAAAAGACGCTAAACTAAAGAACTCACACACACACACACGCACGCACGCACGCACGCACGCACGCACACACACACACACACACACACATACACACACACTAGCATACTTACAAACAAGTCTAAACGTGCGTGTATATTATCATGCATACATTAAATGAATTAATTTCAGCCTTGTAAATATAATGCTTATGCTCTGCTGCCCCCAATCCAGCATCTCCCCCACTCTTCCTTTCTCCCTCTCTCTGTCTCTCTCTCTCTCTGTCTTTCTCTCTGTCTCTCTCTGTCTCACTCTGCCTGTCTCTCTCTCTCTCTGTCTGTCTCTCTCCCTCTCAAATAGTATCAGGTGTTGCTCATTGTGAAAATTGAAATCTGTGTTGTCATTCTCATATGGAAAATGTTTGTTATACATTTATATATGTTTTTTTGTTTTTATTTCTCACTACATGTCATTACTTTGAATGGATGGTCGAACTGCACTTTGTTGCACAGATTGATTGATTTCGTTTTGGCTTTGGTTCTCATCAATATTATTACTATTGATGCATGTTGTTATTTGTATTATGAACCCCCATGTCATTAGGGCTGTAAAGCTATTGACATTAAAGTGTTCAGTGTTCAGTGTTCTCTCTCCCTCTCTCTGTGCATCCCTTTCTATTTCTCTCATTTGAGCGTAATAATGTTTAGAAATGTTTGCTGTTCAGTAAGCCCTTCTACAGGCTCCAAGCACCATAATTTGATTTGTAGCATTTCTACATTGAAAACAAGAGTATAACGAAATTATATATTTATCAAAAAGAGTCCGATTTGTCACAGCAACGAAATCTTGTACCGTCTAAATAATATTTTCCACATAGTTAATGCTGCATTTCCTCCTGCATTGAATTAACCTTGTATTCACGTAACTCTATCATTATTTGCTATTAAAAAAATGTTCTTATGGCTCAACACTCAGCTTATATCACAGATTGACATAAGTTTACAGTTGGGACAACAGCAAAGTGAGAACTGTATTGTCAATGGTTTCTCCATTGTCATGGAACATCATTTATAGTTGAGTCTTTTGTGAAGGACAATGACTCTCAAACTAGGAGGCAAAATTGCAGTGGCTCTTAGTGCTGCAGCCTTGGGGGTTAGTTGGCCTTCGGGAACCATCTCAAATTCTAGCCCGGATAGTCGGGACAGAAGTTACCGCCTCTGCTGCTCTGATGATCATAGTCGAACACGACTGACTATCATACACACATTTGCTATTTTACTTCTTTTTTTTCTCTACGTCTTTTGTCTTTCATTAGTCTCCTTTTTTTTAATCACAGTTCAGTTACGTGGTGAAACTGCTACCACGCACGGTAGACTTTTCATTTCTTATTCTGGGAGTTTCAATTAGACGCTCGGCGAAACTGTGTGCCGATCCTCCACAAACCATGCTGATAGGGGTGGCGTTAAAAGTTGAATGAGGTTCTGGCGTCAGCGCCCCCCCCCCCCCCCCGCCCCCCACTCGGCCCCCCCTACACATCTCCCCCCATCCCCCCCCTTTCTCCTCCTAACCACACCTCCCTCCTCCCTCCCTCCCTCCCTCTCCAAGCCAGTCTGTACAGCTCACTGTTCCCAGTACCCTGTAGAATTCGCTTTGCGTTATTGAGAAACTCTCACTGCTATTTGAAAACGTCTGTACTTTTTTTTGTTTTTTTTTTAATAAAAAAAAAAGAAGTATATATTGGTTACTCAAGTACACACGGTGTCAAATGATTACTATTAATTAGCACAGCATTCATATTAATTTTAGCTAACGTGTTCACAAGGTATCGTGCTTCGTTCTGCATCCATGTGTATGTGTGTCCTGCCTACATGTTGCCCCTTCTATTGTCACCAAATAAAATCAAAATCGTAGTGACATCTGTTAGTCTACAACTATACAATTAGTACATTAGTCGGACATGATAAGTACGGTCCAACCAGAACGCGGCCTCCACTGCTCCATCATGGTAATATAATCCAACCTGACATGTACACTTGTCACAAAATTAGTGTCGCCAAGTCGGCGGCGCGCTGCGGCGATTATGAATAAATGGCAGGGATTTCC
>NC_134876.1:60028217-60060717 GCF_041734735.1 Babylonia areolata
TATCATTACCTTTTCTAGTTGTATGTTTTTTTCAGCTTGTACATAATTATGAATTGCACATCACTATATAGAAGGCACGAAGGGCTCATTGCATGGTGCAGAACATACGATGGAGGGGGAATTATAGCAGGTGCAGACGCTAAAGGCCTTTGCTTTGTGTTTTTGTCAAGTATGGTTTAGAAGGAAGAAACGTCTATTCCGTGTTCTTGCTTTTCTTTTTCTTTTTCTTTTTTTTTCTTCTTCTTCTTCTTTCTTTCTTTGTTTTATTAAATTGCAAATTCCGGGTGTCATGAAAATAAAGTGAATGAGCGTAGAAACGAAAAGGGAAATAATGGGTTTCCAAAACATTGAGGACCACCACTTCAGTTCTTGCGCAGTCTTCTTGGGTGGGGTGCATGGTGAACTTATACTGGATTTTCGAAAAACAGCTGTGTGCATGTGTGCAGCCAATGTTTGAGTACAACTCATATCCACAGGTGCTTTCGTGCGCGTCCTCTTTTGTTTTTTTTTTTTCTTAACAATGCAAGCTCGCGCTATAGTTTATAAACCATTGAATACTTGGAGAAAAAAAAAAAGTTTGAATACCGATTTTTCAAACGCATTTTTTTTTTCAAACTGTTTACGGTGCAAGCGTGTCTGAAACAGTCGTTAATGTATTAAATTCAAAGGCTAATGGTGAATCGTATGCAGCGTGCATAATTGAAATCAACTGTCGTTTATATATCTATGTATGTTTTTTTTAACATGCCTGCTTTTATGCAGTGGTCTTTCACATTTTGTGAACCAGCTACTTCTTTTTGTCCACAATTTGATATTTATGTACACATAAAGTTATAACTCAGCGTACTATATAATCCACACTTTAGTAATCCATGCTAAGGCCCTTAACTCTGACTGCTTCTCTAATGTTTTCTTTGTTGGGGCATGACTGCTTTACAAACAATCAAGGTACGTTTCGTGTGGCTCCAATTTAAAGCACAGGGATGGACGACGATTGTTAAGGATGTACCACTTTGCACGTGTAGCACGACTCGCCATCCCTTCTGGTCCTTTATTTTTCTTTCTATTTTTGACTCACTTGTGTAAACAAAGTGAGTCTATGTTTTAACCCGGTGTTCGGTTGTCTGCGTGTGTGTGTGTGTGTGTGTGTGTGTGTGTGTGTGTGTGTGTGTGTGTGGTAAACTTTAACATTGACATTTTCTCTGCAAATACTTTGTCAGTTGACACCAAATTTGGCATAAAAATAGGAAAAAAAATCATTTCTTTCCAGTCATCTTGTTTAAAACAATATTGCACCTCTGGGATGGGCACAAAAAAAATAAAAAGGAAGCCTAATTATATGCAAACTGCATTTACTGTTATATTTATATTTTTTGTATTCTCTAAACTTGGCACTTTGACCTCTTATTCTGACACAACAACAAGAGGAGTCATTATTATCATTTTTTGTTCAAACAGGAACTTCTTTTGCTAAGCATGGAATTTTTTATTTATTTTGCAAACGTTTTGGTGCAGACTCTAAAAAAGGGAAATTACTCTGTAATTAATGCTAGGGGACTTAATTTATCACAAGTGAGTCTTGAAGGCCTTGCCTCTCTTGTTATATTTATTTTTTGTTTCTTTTTTTAAAATATTTTTTACCAATTAAACACTATACTCAATTTCCACGTAAAAGCTGCATTTCTTTAGCATGCGAACATACACATTCGTGCTCTACGTTCAACAAATTTAGTCCCTGGAGACACTGCCCTTTCAGTGCGATGTCCACACACACACACACGCACACTGACGTTTGAGGATTAATTTTCTTCGGTGTATTTGTTGTTTGATTGGTTGGGCTTATTATTATTATTATTATTATTATATATATATATATATATATATATATATATATATATATATATATATATATATATATATATATATATATTAAGAACATACCCGTGGCATCTCTGCGGCTCTTCACCTTTTAAGTGTGTATCCAATATTCTACCAACCGCAACATATTAACTTCTTAATGTGTGATGGTTGGTAGCGTGCAGGCCTTCTAAACTTACGTTCTCGTCAGTCTTCAGTTGAGCGCTGAATGATAAAGCAGAGGAGCCGGATGACAGTCGAAATCTACGCTGTTTAGTCAGCAGTGCTTCTATTGTTCTTGAGTGTACTGGGTTTGTTTGTTTGTTTGTTTGTTTTGTTGCTGTTATGCATGTGTGGGTGTATGTGTGAATGTGTGTCTTCATGTTTTACATTTATTTGCTTATTTATCATCATTGTTGTCTTATTTATTTATTTATTTATTTATTTATTTATTATTATTATTATTTTATTATTTTATTATTATTATTATTATTATTATTATTATTATTATTATTATTATTATTATTATTACTACCTTTTTTTTAATATTATAATTATTATTTATTTATTTATGTAAGCTTATCTATTATTTATTCACCTTTTTTTTTCTCAAGGCCTGACTAAGCGCGTTGGGTTACGCTGCTGGTCAGGCATCTGCTTGGCAGATGTGATGTAGTGTATATGGATTTGTCCGAACGCAGTGGCGCCTCCTTGAGCTACTGAAACTGAAACTGTTGTTGTTGTGCTTTTTTTCTTTTTTTTTTTCTTTTTTTTTTTAAATCATTGTAATGCACTGCTGATGATGAAGAGCCGGTGATATCTACAACCCCCCACCCCCCACCTCACTCCTGCCTCCCGCCCCCGCCCCCTCAAGACGAAATGAGTAGCGTTTGTAAGAAGGCGTGGACGTTCGATCTGCCAGTCACGCTCTGGAGGAGTGTAAGGCAATAAATGTGGACATCGCGAAGAATTCCATTACTGAGTAAACTGTTTAGAATTACTTGATAGATAAGACAAGACCAGACGTGTTTGCTTCAGAAAACCTCGTGGGGGGAAGGGGGAGCGCGGAGGGGGGTGGGGGTGGGTGCACATGGAAATGTTGCTGGAGTGATGGCCCAGAGGTAACACGTCCGCCTAGGAAGCGAGAGAATGAGCGCGCTGGTTCGAATCACGGCACAGTCGCCATTATTTTCTCCCCCTCGGGGAGACCAGCAGCATAACCCAACGCGCTTAGTCAGGCCTTGAGAAAAAAAGAAAAGAAAAAAAAAGGTGAATAAATAATAGATAAGCTTACATAAATAAATAAATAAATAATAATTATAATATAAAAAAGGTAGTAATAATAATTTTAAAAAAGACAAAAAAAAAGACAACAATGATGATAAATAAGCAATAGGCATACAGCCCAATATTATGTGTGTTCGTGTTTGATTTTCGATTTATGTTTGTACCTTTTCATGTAATACCCCCCACCCCCCACCCCCAATATTCCTTGTGACCCCGGTACACGTGGTCATAAAGACATATTCTGTATAAATATACGTGACAGATGTGAAAGTATGCATTGATCACACGGTGTTGATTTGATTGACGACCCACACTCTGCAGATGTTGAAGAGCCACTCGCTGTCTCAGATGAGTGTGTCGGATCCGCAACTGTACCGCCAGGTCAACGGCCTGCCACTGACCCATGTCCACCACCAGCATGCCCAGACCGTGTCACCGCCTCTGATGGTCAGTACTACGCCCCCCCGCCCACCCCTCCCCACGCCCCCCCTCCCTACCCACCTCCCAGTCCCCCCTCCCCCACACACCCCGCCCCCCAGCCCTCAGACTGGCCTGCCCACCCGGCCTGCACAGGGTTAGATGCTGCTGCTGCTCCTTTTCTGCACCATGACTATAGTGATGATTTTCGCATGAAGCTTGTTGCTCAGTATATTATGTTGTTTTTTTTTTTTCTTTCTGTCAGACACTTTGGAAATTGAACGCGGTGTTTTGTCCCATTTCTTGAATTGAAATGTGTACTCACGTGGACACACACACACACACACACACACGCACACACACACACACACACACACACACACACACACACACACACACACACACACACACACACACACACACGCACGCACAGTCGCTCTCTCTCTCTTAACTCTCTCCATACGAACGGCGAAAGAGACGACGACGTTAACAGCGTTTCACCCCAATTACCATCATCAAAATATTGCAAGCGGAACGCTCTTATACTGAAGACGTGAATGTTGACAAAGAATACCACAATTCTGACGACGGAAGCTAAAGGTTGGGTCATTCAGACACCCACTGGACATCCGAGGGGTCTGTGTAGAGGAGAAGAGAGGACTGGCCGTACTGAATGAGTTTAAAAAAAAAAAAATATATATATATATATATATATATATATATATATATATATCTGTGTGTGTGTGTGTGTGTGTGTGTGTGTGTGTGTGTGTGTGTGTGTGTGTGTGTAAAAAAAGAAGAAAAAATGTTTAGAGAGAAAGAGCTGAGGAGGTGAAAGGAGAGAGGTGGAAGCCAAAGAGAGAAACGGGGGACGTGGGGAGCACACACACGCACACACACACACACACACACACACACACACACACACACACACACACACACACACACACACAAGCAGTTCAGATTTCAATGGCAACATCTTTTTTCCTTCTTTAGGACGACCAGGTTGACACACAATCCACGACCTCCACCAGCACCGACGGCACGGGGCCTCGCCGACGCTACCTTGGCGTCAAGGACCGCCTCCTGAAGCAACAGCAGCAGCAACAGCAGCAGCCACCGCCGCCTCAGTACACCACGGGCACTCCTCCTCCCCGCCGGCCATGCCCAGACTACTATCACCACTACCACCGCTCCTCCGACCCATCCTCCTACTCGTCCTCCTCAGACCTGTACCAGTACCTGCCCCGTAGGGACAGAGGCGACCTCAGTCGCCGAGACCTCCGCTACTCCTCCATCCCAGAGGATGAAGACCAGGAGATCAACAACAACAACAATAGCAGCACTACCACCACCATCAACAACAACAACAAAGGCAGCAGCAGCAACACCAGCGAACAAGACGCCTCCTCTTCCCTCTCCTGTCTAAATAACAATAATAGTAATACCAATAACAATAATACTAGTAATATCAAGAGCAGCAACAGAGGACACCTTATCAGACATGATCAGAGCCCGATCCACACGTCTCAGAACCACTCCAATCAGAGTTTGCCGAATCGCTGCCCAAACTATGAGCAGAGTCACAAGGGCCACAACCAACACCACCCCCACCCGCACGCAATGGGTTCACAGAGTGAGAGAGGTGGTGGTCCTCCCCCTCCCCCTCCTTCATCTTCCCAGATGCTGCTACCCACGCATGACCCCGGGGGCACAGAAGTGGTAGGTGTGGGTGGTGGCGTGGGTTCTCCGTCGACGAGTGCTGCTCTGCCTTCGGCGGGGTTGACGATCTCGCTGGTGGGTCAGCGCAAAGCGGGCAGCTCGTCCGGCGTTCCGTGTTCTCCTCCTAGCCACCACGCCCAGCAGCAGTCACAGCCTCAGCGCTGTGGACAAACAGTCCAGCAGAAGCAGCAGCAGCAGCAGCAGCAGCTTCCTGACGAGGCTGGTCACAGCTACTGGAACACCACCACCAGGTCACCTAAGCAGGCTCTGAGATCTCTCGGCCGATTCGCGACGACAACGACGACGACGACGACAAACGGACAGTCTCCCAGACACGGTGACAAAGGACTCCCGCCTGCCTACCACAGCAACGTGCGTCACGACGGTGTGCACGTGTCCTCACCCAGTCACCGTTACCCCCATCAGCACCCGTACTCGCTGACCAACGGAGATCACCCCTACCACCAACACCAACACCACCCTCACCACCCGGAGACGAAGAGGGAAGAGGATCAGTGCGACGGGTGCTCTACGTACAACCAGCATGGCGGCTTTGAGGTCGCTGCTGTTCAGAAACATGCTCAGAACGTTGCGTCGTCTCCGCTCAGACTCCGAACCAGCATGCCTCCTCCGCCTCCTACTCCTGCCTCCTCCTCCGTCTGCGAGACGTCGGAAAGACTGAAGCGGTTTTCTGAAGTCATGAGGTATGTCAACCCTTTGGTCCATCTCCCTGTGTTGGTTCTTTATTCAGTCTGAAAGCATCCACGCATACCGGTTAGGTGTTCATGCTTTTAGAATCAGGTTACAAAGTGCGGGCCATATGCTAATGTCCATGCGGTCTGGAGGGGTCATCCCGATAGCGCTACGTGTCAATAGCGCTACGTGTCGTTATCACTACGGTCAGTAGCGCTACGTGTCGTTATCACTACGGTCAGTAGCGCTACGTGTCGTTATCACTACGGTCAGTAGCGCTACGTGTCGTTATCACTACGGTCTATAGCGCTACGTGTCGTTATCACTACGGTCAATAGCGCTACGCGTCGTTATCACTACGGTCTATAGTGCTACCTGTCGACAGCAGTGCTGTTTTAAGTTTTATTGTCACAATAGCGCTACGTGTCAACAGCGCTACGTGTTGATAGCACTATGCTTAAAAAAAAAAAAAAAAATCAATGTTCGTTATCGCTACGTGTCAATAGCGCCACGTGTCAATATTACTTCTTTTTTTCCGAATTCCAGACACTCATACCTACCATTACGTTTACTAGTGCAGCACCACGGATGTGCAGCTATCGAATAGCCGTCAATCCGCGTTTCTCTCTCTCCCTCTCTGTCTCTCTGCCTGCCTGCCTGTCTGTGAGGGTAGCATCAACAGTGGGGATTCTTAATGGAACGATTTACCATCTTTATGTTTTTTTGGTTGTTTTTTTTTCATTCTGTTGTGGGTGGAATGGTGGTGAAGGGTGGGGTAATCGTGAAACTGGAATTTGAATATAGTGGAGAGTGTCTCGGCCAAGTTATAACCCCACTCTCTCGGCCAAGAGGGTTTTAGGACAGTCGGCGTTGGGATGGTTCTCAAAGGCCAACTAGCCCCCAAGTCTGCAGCACTAATAGCTAGTGCAGTTTTGCCTCCTAGTTTGAAAGTCATAGTTCTTCACAAAAGACTAAGCTGTAAATGACTTCCCTTTGCAGTGGAAAACCATTGATCATACAGCTCTCGCCTTGCTGTTGTCCCAGCTGTAAGTTCATGTCAGTCATATAAGCCGAAGTATAAAATATACCATCAAGGCGTGATAACGTTACGGAGCGCTATTGACACGTAAAGCGAACGGCTGATATGGACACGCACTAACTGAAGTTACCGATTCTTTTTCTTCCGTGTTCGTGGGCTGCAACTCCCACGTTCACTCGTATGTACACTAGTAGGCTTTTACATGTGTGACCGTTTTCACCCCGCCATGTAGGCAGTCACACTCCGCTTTCGGGGGTACCGACTTAATATTCACCTTTCTCTGTCAGTCCAGTCCAGGTTGAAAACAGTCACGTATACCGGTTAGGTATTCATTTTCCCACATCAGCTGACAAGTTGCACACTATTTACTACTAATTCCCTTAGGTACTGAAGTTACATGCATTCATCATGTGTAAGCTGCCGATGTTTAAAAAAAAAAAAAAAAAAAAAAAAAAAAAAAGAAAAGAGAGTAAAATTTGCACTTAGGTTTGTGCCACTAATATCGATAGCACGCAGAAGTGCGCATTTTTAACTTGCATAGTGAACAGGAATGATAAAAACAACAACAACAACAACAACAAAACAAACAAACAAACAAACAAACAAAACAAAAAACAAAACAGATTGTGAAAACTTTTTTTTTTTTCGTTAAACAAATAATGCTACAAGAAGCCACTCTATACAGAGGTTAATTATTATTTCTATTTCATCGAGTTTAAGATACGATGTGCTTTTCAGAGGATGCAAACAGATGTCACGTGTTTACCAATTCCGTCTTTAAAAAAACACACAAAAAACCTAACTGTGGTTCAGAAAGTGAGTACTGGCAAGTACAGGCGATCATCGGGAATGGTGAAACCGCTCTTGAAGAAATTTGCGAAATTTGGTGAGTCCGATTTGGTGACTCATTGACAATCATGTTTGAAAAACTATGGTCATACTTGGAAGAGAGGGATGGGGACCAAAAAGAAAGAAAGAAAGAAAGAAAGAAAGAAAGATAGGCTTTAATGACCAGGTCGTACAAGTATCTGTCTTTGCTTCCACATGATAAAGCAGATTTGGTTTATTGCGTGCATCAGTGCTCAATGCTTCGACAGCCTTCCTAAGAAAACTGAACCTAAAACTTGTCAACCCATGTCTGTCTGTGTCTATGTCTGTCTGCCTGTTCTCTGATCCCCCACAGGTCTCGGATGTCCGTCAGCAGCTGCGGTGACGTCAGTACCACCAGCTCCACCCTCTCCCACACCCCCACCCCCCACCACACCCCGTCCTCCCTCTCCCACCACTCCTCCTCCTCCCCCACCTCCCTCTCCCTCACCCTCACCACCGACACCGCCACGGGCTGGGGGAGGGACTCCGAGGTGTCCACGCTTCTCGGGGGGAACGGGGGCGAGGCCTCTCCCCCACCTTCCTCCCACCCGAAACACGAGGACAAAGGTGAATTCGCCATGATTATCATTGCTTTTCTGCTTCTTCTTATTCTTCTCCTCGCTCGTTGAATGGACACCCCAGTCTATATCCATATTATATACAGGGAAAATTTTAAGTAAAAAAAAAAAAGAAACGGAAAAGAAAAAAAGTTTAAGGTCACATAGCCATTTACGGCAATCTTTTTTTTTTTTTTTTTTTTAACTGACTTCCTTCTTACTTACTTATTTACTTACTTCTTATTTGCTTACTTCTTACTTACTTCTTACTTACTTATTTACATACTTCTTACTTACTTGTTACTTACTTGTTGCTTACTTGTTACTTACTTCTTACTTACTTGCTTACTTACTTGTTACTTACTTCTTACTTACTTCTTACTTACTTGTTACTTGCTTACTTCTTACTTACTTATTTACATACTTCTTACTTACTTGTTACTTACTTGTTACTTACTTGTTGCTTACTTGTTACTTACTTCTTACTTACTTGCTTACTTACTTGTTACTTACTTCTTACTTACTTCTTACTTACTTGTTACTTGCTTACTTCTTACTTACTTCTTACTTACTTGTTACTTGCTTACTTACTTCTTACTTACTTGCTTATTTCTTACTTCCTTCTTACATACTTGCTTGCTTATTTACTTCTCTCTTACTTTCTTACTTCCTTCTTACTTACTTTACTGCCCGTGTTGCTGCCCTTCACAGCCATTGGGGCAGTGAGTTCACACCCACCGTGTCTATTTGCATTTGTATTTGTATTTCGTTTTATCACAACAGATTTCTCTGTGTGAAATTCGGGCTGCTCTCCCCAGGGAGAGCGCGTCGCTACACTACAGCGCCACCCTTTTTTTTGTATATTTTCCTGCGTGCAGTTTTTATTTGTTTTTCCTATCGAAGTGGATTTTTCTACAGAATTTTGCCAGGAACAACCCTTTTGATGCCGTGGGTTCTTTTACGTGCGCTAGGTGCACGCTGCACACGGGAACTCGGTTTATCGTCTCATCCGAATGACTAGCGTCCAGACCACCACTGAAGGTCTAGTGGAGGGGAAGAAAATATCGGCGGCTGAGCCGTGATTCGAACCAGCGCGCTCAGATTTTCTCGCTTCCTAGGCGGACGCGTTACCTCTAGGCCATCACTCCACTGTGTGTAGGTCTCGGTACAGGAAGGCGGGGGGAAGGGGGAGTCAGGGGGTGGGGTGGGGGGTGGGGGGGCTTATCCTCTTCTTTACAGGTACGCGTTCACAACTGGGTGAAGTGTAGAAACTCGGAGTTTTAAGTGCGTTTCACCAGAACACTACGGTACTACTACTCCGAAATGTCGAAACCTGGGCCTCGAACACTGATCACCGGTGAGCACTGGATCCGAGAAGTCCAAGGCTTATAACCGACTCTGCCACGGCGCCGTCAGGGAATTCTTACTTTCAGGCAAACGCTTTCGATTTTATATTCAAAAACAAAACAAAACAAAACAAACCCATCTCTCAAAACCCTCAATAGTTTCAAACCACAGTCAGTTAATTTCTTAAATGACTCGTCTATCTGAACTTTTTTTTCTTTTTTTTTTTAATCAGTTCAATCATTAAATGATTTATTAGTCCTCATATCACACACACACACACACACACACACACACACACAACAACAACAACAACAACAAAACAAAAGCAACACACACACACACACACACACACACACACACACACACATACATATATATATATATATATATATATATATATATATATATATATATATATATATATATATATATATATATATATATATATATCGTGTACTCTGTAATAATTCGTTTTCTAATTCCATCAAAATGCCTACTTTGATTGCATTTCTATGTGGTAATTATAGCCAGGTATTTGGTGTTTACACTTTAACTGCGGGTGTTATTATTGCTTGTGCGTGCGTGCGTGCGTGCCTGTCTGTCTGTCTGTGAGGGTACCTTTGTGTGTGATTGTTGTAATTTACGTCAACTTAGCATTGAAGGATTTTATGTGTCTGTGGATTTTTCTTTTTCTGTTTTATTGTCTTGATATACGTAATCATATTGAGTGACTTTCGATTCACGTGCATTGTTTTTGATTTTACACTGCAAAAATAATGCCTCTTTCTGAAGGTAATAGAACAGTCAGTGTTTGCATCTGAGCATTAGATTTTATGCCTTTTTGTATGCATTTAGCATGTTTTCGCGACTTGTGATTCTGGTGCATTATTATCTTATGTGCTGTTTCTTTTGACACCACTGATGCATTTGTCTTCTTAAGAATAACATTCATATTGAACGATTTGAGATTCTGGCGCATTGTTCGTGTTGTTCTTGACAATAATGCTACTAATAGGTATACTAATGCTGATGATAGCAACAACAACAACAACAACAACAACAATAATAATAATAATAATAATAATAATAATAATAATAATAATAATAATAATAATAATAATAATAATAATAATAATAATAATAATAATAATAATAATAATAATAATAATAACAATGATTATCATCAGTTTCTCAAGGAGGCGTCACTGCGTTTGGACAAATCCATATACGCTACACCACATCTGCTAGGTTGATGCCTGACAACAGCACACTCCAACGTGCTTGTCAGGCCTTGGGTGCTTGCTTATATATTTATGTACCTATCAGAGTGGATTTGTTTTTATAAACTTTTTGCCAGAGGACAACACTCTCGTTGCCATGGCTTCTTTTTTCAGAGCGCCAAGTGCGTGCTGCACAAGGGACCGGGGTTTATCGTCCCATCCGAATGACTAGACTCTCAGATTGATTTCCCAGTCAAACGTGGGAGAAAAGGCGAGAGCGGGATTCGAACATACACCCTCACGGACTCTCTGTATTGGCAGCTGAGCGTCTTTACCATTCTGCCACCTTCCTCCTCATAATAATAATGATAATGACAATAATCATCATCATCAGCAGCAGCATAATAAAAGTATTCTACTGTTCCCTAAAGACCGGGGCGGCGGTGAGAATGATGGCAGCAGCATCAGGAACAACAACAACAACAGTAACAAAAAGAGGCAACTGAAGAGTTGCTGCAGCCACGAAGACAAGGAAGACCCGTGCTGCTTTTCTTCTCGAGAGACTCCAGGTCACCTGTGCATCAGCAGCAGCAGCAGCATCAGCAGCACCAGCAGAGACCACCAGCACAGCGGCACCCTCGACGGCTGCAGCGTCCAGACTCCCTGCTTCACCACCACTTCCTCCTCCACCATCTCCTCCTCCTCTTCCTCCTCCCACTCCCACTCCCACCACAACCACTCCACCAGCACAATGGACTCGGGCTACACCACGAACACAGAAGGGGAGGGGGAGTCTTCGTCGTCCGTCAACAGCCACCACCACCACAACACTTCCTACCCTTACCCCCACCTCACCACCGCCGTCCAGACCAGCACCCCGACCACGACCATCACCACCTCTCACAACAACCCCCACCCCACCGAACCTTACCGTCCAGTGCCCATGCCGCGGAATCTGTTTCCCCCGTCGTCTTCAGCACGAAAGAGCAACAACAGTAACAGCAGCGGTGGTTGTGGTAGCGGCATGCAAACAGTTGTTTCTGATGTTGGCAGCAGCAGCAGCAGCAGTAGTAGCAGCAGCAGCAGCAATAACAGTTGTGGCAGCATGCGGCAGGCGCATCTTTCGCCGGGACGACTGTCAGTTCCCTCCCGGCCTGACGAAAGCAGCAGCAGCAGCGTTAGTAAGCACAGCACCCCTCCTTCCTCTCATCACCGTAAAAAAGCTCAAATCCCCACCACCCTGGCCAGCGGAGACACACCCGCCTCGGGTGGATTAGTTCCGCAGGGGCGGGTGGACGATCACGTTCGGTCGCACTGGGACTCGACGAGCACTTTCAAATCTCTGGAGTTTGTTCCGGTAGTGGCAGAGGCAGCAGAAGCAGCAACAGGAGGAGGCGGGGGGATGCAGGGGGTGGACTCCAGTGCAGGAAAAAGGGATGGAGGAGGTCCCTCTGGTGGGGGAGGAGGAGGGGGAGACGACGCCACCTTGGTGAGGCCTCAGGTGGTGGTGGCGGCAGCAGCTCGCAGCGGCTGCTCGCAGGAAGCCTTCTCCACCACCACCTCCTCCTCCTCCTCCCCAGGCCGAGCTCGAACCACCGGACACACCACCACCACCATGGTTCCCGGAGGCAGTTCGACGTCGACGACAGCAGTGGAACACAAACCTCTTCCAAGCAGCCAACAGTCCCAGCTCTCGGAAACCACCACCACCAACAACAACAGCGTCATCACGGTACCCGGCCAGTGGAACCCCCACCACCACCACAACGCCAACAACGTTCAGAACAACAACAACGCAACCACCACCACCAATGGAGGAGGAGGAGGAGAGGGAGCAACTTTCTTTGGCAGCCCAAACCGGTCCTCCTCCAACCACCACCACCACCACCACCACCAGCCCAAACCGCAGCTGGTCAAGACAGCGCCTGCCCCAGCCCCCACCTCGGCCCCCCTCCCCTCCTTGTTCCAGCTGTCCCAGTGCTACGACCTGTGTCCAGCCAGGCTGACCCCGGTGACGCCCTGTCTCCCGGCCAGCAGCCTGCTGACGGTCACCACCATGCAGGTGACCCTACCCGCATTCCACGCGGACGCCCTGACATCTTCATCAACGTCTTCGTCGTCCTCCTCTTCCTCTTCTTCCCAATCCCCGCAGGGTCACTGCGCCAGGATTGGCGGGGGTCCTGGCAGCGCTTTCAGGATGGTCCGGACCGGCTCCAACACGCCCACCACCGCCGCCGCCTCTACCACCACCACCACCACCACCACCACCACCTCCACCAACATCCTGACCGTGGAGCTGGTTGTCGTTGACTCTGTGGATGTGGTGGTTGACCAACCAGAGACCCAGTGTCGGCAGCAGCAGCAGCAGCTTGGGTCGGCGGCTCCAGTCACGGCTGGGGAGGCGTTACAGACTGGGGATGTGTTGGTGGAGGTGAGATTGTACACACACACACACACACACACACACACACACTCCGGTCCAGTTGGTATCCTCCTTTGATGTATTATATTTAATACTGTTATTTATATTTACATTGTTGTAGGTTAATACTTGTTGATATGCATATACATATTCTCCTTCCCATGACAACTCATTCAATACACACAACCTCTTTAGACTTTTTCTTATAATATACATTTCCTCTGATGCATAACATGAACTTTTTTCTTCTTTTTTTTTTACACTAATATTCACATGCATTCCCTTTCCTTTATACACTACCTTACTCCTTTCTGTCTAAAAACACTTATAGTGAATAGACGTTAAACTGAAGAAAGCACACACACACACACAGATATATAATATGTTTGGACTGTTCAGTTTGGTTGCCGTCGTTTGTAAAAGAGATGTATGAAGGAAGAGATTCTATTCTGTTATCTTGTCACACATACCTATGTTTGTAGACAATCTGCTGATGTGCCGTCCAACATACAGGTGGTTATAGACATATTGTTGATGTGCCTTCCAACATATCGGTAATTGTAATCATTCTATTTGATGTGCCGTCACACATACTGATGATTTCAGATATTCAGTTTAATGATTACAATGTTGTATGTCCCGTCAGACATACTGGTGAGTTTAGACAATCTGTTTAATGTGCCGTCAAATATACTGGTGATTGTAGACATTCTGTTTAATGTGCCGTCAAATATACCGGTGATTGTAGACATTTTGTTTAATGTGCCGTCAAATATACTGGTGATTGTAGACATTCTGTTTAATGTGCCGTCAAACATACCGGTGATTATAGACAATCTGTTTGGTTTAAATAATCTTTAGTTATTCAGCAATACAGATGATTACAATACAAAGACAAAAAGAGCATCAGCAAGCTTAAAGTTTATACTGTGCTCACACGTTGCACTTCACATTAAACATGACGGCTGATGAACCATATTATCATTAATATCAAATAATTTATTCATTAGCTGGAAATGGAGAAAAAAAAGATCAAACAAGTATTTCAGATAATACTATTACAATATCAGCATGAAGTTACATTTATAGTACTTACAGTTATCGCACGATGAATGAGAAACACGAAAAATCATACCAATATTAGAAGGAAAGGAACTTTAGAAAGAATTACTGACTGGTCAGACATTAGACAATCCATCGAACTTCGAACGCTGAACAACATTAGGTCAGCTTTATCAAACAGAATCATGTTGTACGCGTTCTTCGAAAGTATTTATAAAGTTAAAATCTATTTGAATTAGAAATGAACTGATGAATAGTTTTTTTTAACTGAATACATTTGTATCGTTTTGAAGATCAGGATCTCCTCTCAACAGAATTTGTATGTGGATGTGGTGCGCAGATAAAGTTAATATTGTGTTTCCTTGAGCGAGATGAAATTATTGACAAAAATAATGAATAATGTCCAGCAGTTTCCATTGCAACACCACAGGCACAAAATGGGAGCACACAGGTCTGTTTAAGCTGGCAATATGTTTAATGCGCCGTAAACCAAACCGGTGAATGTAGACATTCTGTTTAATGCGCCGTCAAACATCCGTGAATGTAGACATTCTGTTTTAATGTGCCGTCAAACATACCGGTGATTGCAGACATTCTGTTTAATGTGCCGTCACACATACAATGATTACAATGGTTAATATGTCGTCACACATACAATGATTACAATGTTTAATATGCCGTCACACATACAATGATTACAATGGTTAATATGTCGTCACACATACAATGATTACAATGTTTAATATGCCGTTAAACGTACCGGTGATTGTAGACCATCTGTTTAATGCGCCGTCAAACATACTAGGTGAACGTAGACATTCTGTTTAATGTGCCGTCAAACATACTGGTGAACGTAGACATTCTGTTTAATGTGCCGTCAAACATACTGGTATATGCAGTCAAAACTACTGGTAATTCTTTAAAAAAAAAAAAATAAATAAATAAATTTTAAAAAAAAGATTATTTTTTTGATTTGACGCGTGTTTCAGATCAACTGATGGCAGTGTCTGTCGTTGTCGATTTCATGTGTTGCAGGTTAACGGATGGCATTGTCTCTTGATGTTCATTGATTTTACAATAAGAATGAGCTCCCTCTTTTACTTCGAATGTTTGCGTTCACCTGTTTCAAGTCTGGCCTGAAATCCCATCTCTTTCCAAAATAGACACACACACACACACACAGACACAGACACAGACACACACACACACACACACACACACACACACACACACACACACACACACACACACACACACACACACCTCATCCCGAGGCACCTCTCTCCCAGGTCTACTGTCTCTCTAGCTTTCTATTAACGTGTATTGTAGAAATATTATCCCCCCTCTGAATCAAAGCTTTGCATGCGTGTGGATGACTGGTGTGAAAGGGCCTTGGTGTGTCTCTGCACAAGATTTAGCGCGATATGAAATATACACCATCATCATCGTTATCATTGTTGGCATTATTTATTATCAGTGTGTGTGTGTGTGTGTGTGTGTGTGTGTGTGTGTGTGTGTGTGTGTGTGTGTGTGTGTGTGTGTGTGTGTGTGTGTGTGTGTGTGTGTGCGTGCGTATGCGTGTGTGTGTGTGTGTGTGTGTGTGTGTGTGTGTGTGTTGAGCAGATCAACGGATGGCAGTGTGTGGGCCAGGAGCTGACCACTGTCCAGGCAGTGCTGGACTCCACGCAGGGTGAAGTGGGACTGGTTGTGGGTCGGAAACGTCTGGTGGACACCAATGATGTGCGTTGTCTTCTGTTGTTTTTTTAAGTCTGTTTCGGGTTATTATCGTGGACATATCAAAAGGTAGAGAATTATTATGAGCATTGTTCATGCAATATTTGTAATAATAATAATAATGATAATAATAATAATGATAATAATAATGATGATGATGATAATGATGCTCATTATGGTGTTGACGATGAGTGGTAGGAGTAGTAGTAGTAGTAGTAGTAGTAGTAGTAGTAGTAGTAGTAGTAGTAGCAGTATCATCACCACACCACCAACAACAGCAGCATCACACATCTTTCATCATCATCGTCGTCGTCCTTTTCTTTGTTGCGGTTGCTGTTGCTCCTGCTGCTGTCATTATTATTATTATCGTCATTATAGTTACTTATTTCATAATGGAATTTATATGGTTGCCCATACGGCAGAGGTTAAAAGACATGTTGAGGTTTATGTTATTTGGCGAGAGCAGCATCCAAAAACTGTCAAATGTTTTGACGGAAATATACATTCGCTGTGGTTTCAACAGAAAAACGTTCGCAAAAAAAAAAAAAAGAGTTGAGCATTCGTTAACATTATCCCAGAAAGTTTTGTACATAAAGCGAGTCTTAGAATAAATAAAGTGTCACGGCTCGTGACGGTTTCTATGCATGTGTTCATGTACAACTCTCTTTTCCATCCCTTCTCCCCCTTTCTCTCCCCCCCCCCTCCTCTCTCTCTCTCTCTCCCTTCTCCCCCTCTTTCCATCCCTCTCCTTCACCTCCCTCTCTCTCCTTCATGCTTTTTACACGTGCATATCTGAGGATATGTGTATGTCATGTCCCTTCCCCTGAACGTTTTGTGAACTCTGAGTGAGTTCAGAAGTCATCTGGTCGGGAGAGAAAGATTTCTCTGGGCTTTTGATGCCAAGCTCTGTCAAGAGACGGATCACCGTTCCAGCGAGGGAGCTGTTGGGTGTCGTCCTACAGAAGTAGTGGGGTGTGTTCGTTGTCACCCCCTTCTTTCTGTGTGTGTGTGTGTGGGTCTGTGTTTCACCCTGGGCAGCGGTGTGCCCATTTACCTGGTGACAGGTGAGGGAGTCTGTGTTTGTCTGCGTAATATTAATGTAGTGATGTGAATTGTGATATTGGTTGACATTAAAGTGAGGTTTAGGTTACTTGCAAGGTCGGGGTGATGGGGTTTTTTTTTTAGTAGAAATCTTTTAAATCCAGCACTCTTTTATCTCTAAATATTCGGGGGAAATTCGTAAATTTGTTGTTTGGGTGTATCATTTTGCCATAATTATATTCAGCTCGGATTGTTTCCGCTCTGTAATGGAGATTGTCTAATTGCAGTATGTAAATTTTCCCAAACATTTTTTTGTGGGGATGGAAATGTGATGCAATTGTAATGTAGCCCGACTGGTGCTGTTTATATTATTCGGAACTAGTATGATGGAAACTGAAATATTGTTTTTGCCATTTGTGGTTAGCGTAATGTATATTGCTTAAGGAAGAGATAAGTGTGTGTGTGTGTGGGGGGGGGGGATGTACTCTTTTGCAATTAGTAAAAAAGAACATAGTCAACAGAGCCAGCGAGGTTTTACAGGTTTTCCTATTTCCCTCCCTTCCGTGCCACTGCCTTCGACGGGTCTCCGGGACAAGTCTGGAATGGTCCTCGTCCTCGTCCCCCTTCTAACGTGTCACCCCGAAACTCCCTCACTCCCGTTCCCGTTCCCACTTTCCCACTGTCCCTCTTGCCCGACCAGCTTCAGCCAGCAACTACCAGCGTGGTCCGTCTTTGGCTGTCAGCAAATGTCTGAACTCTGGCTTCGTGTTTGAGCAGAACTGGCACTGCAGTTGACAGCAAATTGTATTGTGCAGTAGTTAGACAGAGGTTATTTTTGTGTGTGTGTGAGTGATGCTTGGGTTTGTGGCGTTCATTTATTTATGTATGTTTGCATGACCATAGTAAAACGAGCTGAACTTTTCTGTGTCTCCGTGTTTGTGTTGTCGGGACGTTAGCTAGTCTGGGAAGGGGCGGGGGTTCATGACCAACGCCTTACGGGTTGTGACAGAAAGAAACGGACATATCTGGTTTTGAATGAAGATAGTTACATGGACTTTTCAAACGGATTATTTTGGAGGAGTTCCACAACTCATTTCGATCAAAATACTTTATTAGAAAGAAAGATATGAAGAAAAGATATGATAAAGTGAACGTTTTAATACGACATCATGGAAAGTTTCCCAAATCAGTTGTTTGTTGTGGGGGAGTTCTTTAAACCACGTCTATCATTTTTTATATATTCTTTTTATAGATATTTGGAAAAAAAATAAATAAGATAAAGAATGTGATAAAGAAAAGGTTCTGGACTAATCATACCGCCATGGAACGTGTAAGACAGTTTCCAGAATCAGTTTGTTGTTATTGTTTCTCAGACAACGCTTCCGCATTCTTTGTCATTATACTTACCGAGTGAGACGCTAAGCATTCCTTTCCAGTCCCCTCACCATTTATTTTATTCTACCTCTTTAAGTGAAGTCAAATTTGTTATCGCCCCAACAACAACAACAACAAAAAATAAATAAAATAAATTAAAAAAAAAAACATGTACACACGGTCGTTTAAATCGTAATTCAAATATAAGATTACACTCTGGTTGTGGAAAGCTAAAACAGTGGAAGGCAAAATATAGGTTCCCGCTTTCTCCAGCCGAGCCATAGATACAAAGGAGTTATCCTCTGCCCCTATGCCTCGTAAAAGGATATGGTATCTTGCAAAAAAAAACACCCTATATTTTGTATGTTAAAGGTTTTACTTTGGGGAAACCTCACAAAGAATAGTTTTACCGGGAAAATTGAATCAAACTGGACTATTGTGTTTTTATTCAGTTTTATCTGCGTCATTTCATAACGATGACATTCCCGTACTTGCTGTTGTAAATGGAATCTTCCCCGAACCGGACTGTTACGCTCCACTATTTCTGCTTCGAAAATTATAGATTCTGAACTCATTTATCAACATTCACACACACACACACACACACACACACAGATATATATATATATATATATATATATATATATATATATATATATATATATATATATATATATATCTTTAGATAGATATATATGACAACATTGCCTGGACCAAAGAAAAGAAAAAAAAAGAAGAAAAGTTGCCAAAACTAACGGAAGAGAAAATCATGACATTTTCTGGGTTGAAAAAAGCAGACAACATTAGAAAGCATACTGTGTTTCGCGTCGAAAATGTCAGTCTACCACATATAGGAAAACGTCATGCATTGTTACCTGACATAGCCAGTTAAGTAGGCATTTGATGAACAGTTAAATTAAGATCGGGAAACTATTGAAATATTTTGCGCCTAAACTCCATATTGTGGAGGAGGAGGAAGAGAGAATTCCATAATCCACACAGAAAGCTGTTTCATCTTCTTAGACTAAATTATTAATTAATTAATTAAGTTACCTTCTCCTCCTCCTCCTCCTCCTTCTCTCCCTAAGACACCAACCGTAGAGGTACCACTGGGAAAAATATTCGTGTATACATGATAATTATCAAAAAAATATTCGAGAAACATTACAAAAGTGACAATATATACATATCGGTTCTTTTTTTGGAATGATTTTTTGTTTCCTGAACGGTAATTTTTACTTCAATTTTTTTTTTTTTCAACTGAGATTTAAGTCGTAACAACCCCCCCCCCCCCCCCCCCACAAAACCCCAACAACAATTGAACCACCAGTATATGCATGGATGGAAGTAACTGGCTCCATTTGATGCAGTAACTTTTTGCGGCAGTCGTGATTCTAAGTGCGTGTCTTACTACCGAAATAAAATAAAATAATAGGAGGGATCGCCAAATTCGCAAAAAAAAAAAGAAAAAAAAAGAAAAAAAGAAAAATATCTGTATCATAGTGAAAAGCATCCATATATATATATATATATATATATATATATATATATATATATATATATATATATATATATATATATATATATATATATATATATATATATATATATTATATATATATATCACAGAAAATGACACGAAGCACATACATCATACAGACGTCACAAAACATATTTAAGGACCACTTAAAGTGCCGATATATTTTCATGAATTGTTAAATAAAGTAAAAAAAAAAAACGGAAAAAACCCAAAATGTGAGAAATGACATAAATTATGCAAGGTACAAAAAACTATGTTCTACCACTGCCCCCCTTACTGAATACACGAAAGGCTGTTGCCAGCACACATGCACAAAGAACAGCTTGAAAGGGCGTTTGAAAAATCAATGTTTCAGACCCATCCACCCACCCCACCCACCCCACCCACCCAAAAACAAAACAAAAAGTACAAACAAAACATCTGTTCGGTGTTTTATAAACGATAGACGCATATTTTTAATGATAGAATTCGAAAATGCATGACCTCCCCCCCCCCCCCCCAAAAAAAAAAAAGAAAAAAAGAAAAAAAAAAAGCTCACCCCCGATTACGAATGGTGCTCCTTTCAAGCATCATTTCACGCCACCCCAAGGTAAAATAAAATAAAATAAAATAAAGATAAAATACTATGCATGTTCCCGAAGTAGTCCTTAACAATTTTTGTGAACCTTGTGGATATCTTTAAAAAGAAATATTATGCAGGTTCTCGAAGTGGTCCTTAACTTTTTTTTTATGAACCTTGTGGATATCTTTAAAGAATACTGTGAGGGTTTCCGAACTGGTCCTTAACTTTTCTGTGAACCTTGTAGATATCTTTAAAGATTGCTATGCAGGTCCCCGAAGTGGTCCATAACTTTTCTGTGAACCTTGTGGATATCTTAAAAGAATATTATGCAAGTTCCCGAAGTGGTTCTTAACGTGTTTTTTTGTTTGTTTTTTTGTTGTTGTTGTTGTTGTTTTTTGTTTTAACCTTGTGGATATCTTTAAATAATACTATGCAAGTTCCCGAGTTGTTCCTTAACTTTTTTGTGAACCTTGTGGATATCTTTAAAAAAAAAAATACTGTGAAGGTTCCTGAAGTGATCCTTAACTTTTTTTGGTGTGAACACTATAGATCTCTTCATGTTCCAGAACCGGGTGCTGGAACTGCAGAGCAGCATGCATGAGCTGCAGCAGGAGGTGGAACGCCTGACGGAGGACCTGTCCCGCAAGGACGCCCGCCTCCAGGAACTCTCGTCCATGCTGTTGCCATGGACACCGGGCAGCGAGCAGCCGGGTGACTTGACGACGACGGCGGCGGCGACGACATTGGTGCTACAGTCGGAGGACGGTGGCGCCTTCGTGATAGGGGAAAACGAGTTCGTCGTCTGAACTGTTTCTCTCTCTGTCTTCTCTTCTCTAATAAGCTGGGAACTAATAATCGGCTACCACACGCATATACCTAACTAAAGATGGTTGACAGGCTTTTCCAAGGCCTGACCTGCATAGGAGCGTGTTGGGGTCTGTGCGAAGGCCAGGCAATCTGCTCCCCTCCCCCCTCTGGTGTAGTATAGCGCATATGCATCAGCCAGCACGCTTAGAAGCGTCCTTGAAACTGAAACTTTGAAAAAAAAACACGAAACTACCACACATGTGTACTTTGGAGCTGCCAACTGATTATATGTGTGTGTGTGTGTGTGTGTGTGTGTGTGTGTGTGTGTGTGTGTGTGTGTGTGTGTGTGTACACATACACCCTCACACGACACGTTGCTTTTGTACTGCGATATGCTTCAATTCAGCTCATGCTCATGTTGCTGCTGCTGCCAGTCGGTTTGTGAGGTCATCGTCGCGACCTTCATGCTTTTGTGCTTTTGACCTTCATGTGTGCTGAGACCCCACTCACTTCCCGCTCCAAGTCATGGTGGGCGAGGAAGGCTCACCATCAACGGAACACAGAAGAAAAAAAAAAAGCATTGACAATACTGGAGACTTGGCCCAGGAAAAGAACAATGTGAAACAGTCTTTCAAATGAATGCCGATTCGCTGTTGTTCTTGTTTTTTTTTCCCCTGTCTTTTACATGTGTATATATATCTTCATATCGGTAACTTTTTTT
The DNA here is from genome assembly GCF_041734735.1 of Babylonia areolata. Lineage (NCBI taxonomy): Eukaryota > Metazoa > Mollusca > Gastropoda > Neogastropoda > Buccinidae > Babylonia > Babylonia areolata. The sequence goes on from NC_134876.1 coordinate 60,050,490, forward strand.
GTTTTCGTTGAACCAGAAATGTTATGGACGGTTGGTGCTGAAATCGTTGTTAGTCCAGTCACGCATTATCACTCTTTGCTGCAGCGGGGAATCTTTGTTTTATTTCACTTACTTTCTTTTCTTTTCTTTTTTTTTTTTTTTTTTCAGCGGTTCATTTCAAGTGGGCAGCTAAGCATTGCAAGAGAAGATCGATTCCCTTTTGTTATCAGCAATTTGTCGATGCAGCTTGGCTTGGAGCTGCTCCGTTTATTTATTTATTTATTTATGTATTTTTTTTTTTTTTTTTTTTTGCACAGCATTTGTACAAAGTCCCCCCCACCCCGCTCCGAAAAAAAACCAAACAAAAAAACAGATCCTGCATTTGTGGTTGTGAAACAATACACAATGAAGTGAACTGTCTGTTGTACTGATCGTGTCGTGAACATGCAACAAATCAATATGATGTTCTCGTTCTTTGGAGTTTTCGGTTGGTTGGGTTTTTTTGTGGGTTTTTTTGCGGTTTTTTTTTTTCTTCCTGTCTGCTCTTCTCCGGAACGTGATTTTTAGTGTCGTTGGCAGCAGCTGTTTGTTGTGGGGACTGAGCAATTTTGCTTCAGGACCCTGAGTTCTGGGCATATTCGAGCTACTAACTTGTTGGTTGTATGACATTATTTTGGAGGCGACAAATTTTGCAAATGCCAGCTCTTCTTTGTTTTTGCGTCGTTTTGTTTCTACCCTGTTGAAACTTAAACCGTCGAAGATATATCATGTGATTTACATGTTAATGTTTGGTTCGTTTTGGTTCAGACACATTCCAACTGTAATAAGGCCCACTGGAAATAATCGTTCCTGGCTTATTTGGGGCAGTTTATTCTTTTTTGTTGTTGTAAGCTGATCTTCGATGTTATAACTTTCTATTTCATGTTATGTTTCCGTTTCATGTTTTAAGTCTTTACATGCATCGGAGTGAATATTTGTCCGATTAACTGATTACACTCTAACTGCCGCTCTGTTACGTAATTTTAGGACAGACAAAATGACCATGTCAAAGTCAGCTTACCGATCCGTTTGATAACTGGTCACTTGGCTACAATATTAGCAAAGCAGGATTCCTGTCCTTTGAGAACAAAAATGCACTCAGATGGTTAAACGACAATCACCACATTTTCACTGCACTATCAAGGCAAGTATGACTATGATTATATATATATATATATATATATATATATATATATATATATATATATATATATATATATCAACTCTCTCTGTGTGTGTGTGTGTGTGTGTGTGATATCACTTGGAAAGCTCACTTTATAGAATGTGCAACGTAACAAGTGTATGAGAAAGTGAAATCTTTTAATTTTTGTTAATATTATATATATATATATATATATATATATATATATATATATATATATATATATATTTAATTCCAACATTGACTCCGAATGATCCTTTAAAGGGAATGGTAACAAATTTGGTGTGTGCGAGGTTTGCAAACGAGCACCCCGAACCTTTTAGTTATTTAACATTCAATACATCCATTTTCTGTGTCTGGAAACTGAACAAAGAAAAGTATATACATTGGACGCTAATCCTCAATGCAAAAAAAAAAAAAAAAAATAGACGAAAATAATGATCAATCATACAACTGCATACTTACCAGCGACACAGGCCGACTTGTTCTCGTAGCTTTAACTGTTATCTGTGTTACTTGTTACCAAGTTATTTCTGCTGCATTTTTCGCTCCACATTTTTGGGATCATATTTTTATCTGTGGTATGGTAGGGTGTCTCTGCCCCCCCCGCTCTCTTTGTCACACACACACACACACAGAGCCATTTAGATTAATATTTTTAATGCAACTGTGCTGAACAATGTTCGAACGAAACTTTTTTCCCCTACTGTTATTGGGGGGAGTGGTGGGGGGGGGGGGGGGGGGGGGGGAGGGGATTGAGCGAACACTGAGAAAACCGCAATGTGCCTTACCGTTAAGTATTTTTGTCTCTTGACTATTTTCAGATAAGCGAAGGCAGGAAAAAAAAAAAACAACAACAACAACAAACAATCCGTCAGTTCATACGTGCTTACGTTTACTTACCAACACAGCATTTTGTACAGTTAATACGAAGTAGCAGTCATTCTTGACCGCTGAAGAGGGGTCAGTTGTACAACACTGTTCTTCTGACCACCACATTTCGATAGTTTTCTTCTCCCCCGGCCCCACCCCATATCCCCCCACCCCCCCCTCCCCGTTCCCCGTAGGGATTGTCGTAGACTCTTTCAGCATCTAAAGAACCCCGGCCTTCCAGAAATTTTGTGCTGGGAATTATTTCCTCGGTTTTTTTTTTTCCTTCGGTTGGTTGGTTTGTTGTTGTTCTGTTGTTTTTTCGTCTCTTCCTTTATTTATTTTCTGTTCAACAGGTCCACTGACTTAGGTGTTTTTTTTCAGGAAAGCCTTTTGAATGCTGACTTTCTCTGGACGAGATACTTTTGGCGTTCTAATGTTCTTTTGTTATCTTCTTTTACTGCGCTTTCGGGGGGGTGGGGGGTGTAGCTGGAGGCGTTTGACTGCCTGTTATTGTATGTGTTATTTTAATTAGGTTTATGTTTGATTTCTGTTCAATCCTCTGGCGAAGAAAAAAAAAGACAAAAAAAAGAAGGGAATTATCAACGTGGGAAACACGTCTTAGGTTTATATGCGTGAACGTGACGACCGTACCTGTGGCCCAGTTATCTTCTTGCAGTTTTTCATTGTTTCTACCAGATCGACAGTAGTAATCCTGCTACTGTCAATTGCGGCGCATCAGTTCCATCCGGAAATATCTGTCCATTGACGCAACATCTAAACTTGTCGTTTCTCTCATTCTCTCTCGCCTTGACTACTGTAACTCTCTATTGTCTGGTTTGCCTGCTTCCTCCATTCAGTCCCTTCAGCGCATACAAAATTCTTCTGCCCGACTCGTCCTCAGAAAGAAAAGATCTGAGCACATCACTCTTCTTTTGCAACATCTCCACTGGCTCCCTGTCTCACACCGAATAAAGTACAAGATCAGCACTCTGTTATTAATGTATTCACAAAGCAGCCCCTTCCAATCTCTGTGGCTGCCTTCACCTCTACACTCCATCTCGCTCACTACGATCAGCTTCGGATCCACTCTGTTTACGCATACCCAGATTCAAGCTCTCGACTGTTGGGCGCCGTTCTTTCTCTGTCTCTGGACCTTGCAACTGGAATGAACTTCCTCTTTCGCTTCATCAAGTCTCCACACTCAGCTCTTTCAAGTCTGGCCTTAAAACCCACCTCTTCCCAAAACAGCCCCCCCCCCCCACCCTGCCCCCCTTTCCTGCCTCTTCCTTGTCTTCAGTTTCTCCAGTTTTAGAGTTATGTGTTCGTGTGAATGACGAGTGCGAAAGCGCTTTGATTTGTCTCTGGACAAGATTCAGCGCTATATAAATACCATTATTATTATTAGTATCATTTTATTATTATTTTTTTAAATTATTATCATTAGTTGTTTTGTTTCATTTTTTATATATAAAGCCATGATTGGCTTTCGTGTGATTGGCTGGGTTCTAGACTTTTCTTCAGTTACAGTCTGAAGTATTTCTTTCAGTGGGTTCGTGCTATCCTTTCCCCTGCTACTGTTCTTTCGCTCCTTTTGTTCTTTGACAATTAACGGTCTTATCTTTCTTGTAAGCGTTGATGACAGTGCCCTGTTCTTATTTTTTGTGTAATGGTGTTTCCCACATTGATGTTGATTATTAGCGCTGTGGGTCCTTTTTCAAGGAGGTATCACGCATGGTAAATACCCTTAGTTATAATAATAATAATAATAATAATAATAATAATAATAATAATAATAATAATAATAATATTAACGATAATAATAATAATAATAATAATAATAATGATAATTATTATTATTATTATTATTATTATTATTATGATTATTATAATAATAATTATTATTATTATCATTATTGTTATTATTATTATGACTATTACGAGGGTCATTCAATAAATAAGGTGAATTTTTCGGTATAAGGACTTCTAATACAGATAGAAGCTTACTTTAAAAAAAATTTTTGTTTGTTTTACTTCTTTTTCACATGGATTTAATTTGTTTTGCAGATTAAAAAAAAAAAACTTTGAGTTTTGGCGATTAACAAAGATGGCCGACCAAGAAGCATGCTCCAGGAATGAACAGCGGTCAGTTATCAAGTTTTTGGTTGCTGAAGGATGCAAACCAGTTGAAATTCATAGGAGAATGTCAACTGTGTATGGTGCCACATGTTTCAGCCGAAAAAAATGTCTACAAGTGGGCTAAATTGTTTAAAGGAAGGACGGAGCAGTGTTGAGGATGAAGACAGGCCTGGAAGACCTACAGAAGTGAGGTCTCCCGAGGTGATCGAATCAGTCAATGACCTCATTCAGTCTGACAGAAGGGTGACAGTGGATTACATTGCAAGGACTTTGAGCTTATCTGTTGGGACAGCACACAAAATTGTCCATGATGACCTTGGCTACTCGAAGGTCAGCTGCCGGTGGGTGCCAAAGATGCTTACTCCAGAGCACAAACAGAGGAGGGTCGAGTTGTCCCAGCAGTGTCTCTGCCGCTATGAGAAGGATGGTGATGAGTTTCTGAAGAAGGTGGTCACATGTGACGAGACATGGGTTTGGCACTATGAGCCCGAGTCCAAACGGCAGTCCATGGAGTGGAAGCACGTAGGCTCTCCAGTGAAGAAGAAGTTCAAGTCCCAGCGGTCCACGAGGAAGGTGATGCTCACCGTTTTTTGGGATATGCAAGGCCCAATCACCATTTCATTCCTTGAGAAAGGAAGCACTGTGAACAGTGCCAACTACTGTGAACTGCTGAGGCAGGTCAAGAAAGACAAAGAACAAACGCAGGGGTCATCAGTCAGAAGGAGTCATCTTGCATCATGACAACGCAAGGCCTCACACAGCCGCCCGAACGGTGCAGACCATCAACGAGCTGGGCTGGGAACTGCTCCCTCATCCCCCTTACAGCCCAGACCTTGCCCCTTCAGACTTTCACCTGTTTGGTCCCTTGAAAGCGTTCACGAGAGGCACGAAGTTTGAAAGTGACGATGAAGTCAAAAGTGTTGTGAGCGACTGGCTGAGACATCAGTCCAAAGATTTTTACGCTGAGGGAATACGGAAGCTTGTGCACAGATGGGAAAAGTGTGTGACATTGCTGGGAGACTACGTTGAAAAAAAAGAAAGAAAGAAAAAAGTAAGCTATCTGTATTAGAAGTCCTTATACCGAAAAATTCACCTTATTTATTGAATGACCCTCGTATTATTAATGATAATAATCATGATGATAATAATGAATTAATGATGATAATAAATAATCATGATGATAATGATAATCATTATTATTAGCATCAGCTTGGGTATTTGCCATATAAAAAGTGGATCCCTAAAAAAATTCGTAATACTAGCTTTTGTTGGGGGAAAATCATTTTCTGCCACTAGATCTCCTTTTAATCAGTTGATGTCAGCACTGTGATGTAAACAGGAACGCAAGTGCGAGCGACCCCACTACTACTACTACTACTACTGCAGCCACAACATTAACCCACTTCGTCCCACTTTCGTCGCTGTAAGTCTGGAACCAGCCTGGAGAGTGGTCCGTCTTGACTGCCAGAAAACTTTCTGCCACACCTGAGCGTATTGTTGTGATACACCATGAGCGGTGTTCGTTTGCACTTGGTGTGGCTGGGATGAGCTTTCGGAAGTTAAACCAGTTTGTTTTTTTTTGTGTGTGTGTGTGTGTGTGTGTTGTTTTGAACCGCTTTGTGTTCGGTGTGTTATATTCCATCATTCGTTTGGGGGTGGTTGGGATGGGTGTAGCGTTGCAAGTCCACCGTTCAAACTCGTATATTTCGATTGTTTCACTGAGCGTCGTTTCTGTTCATTATAAAACAGACAGACTGCTGGTAATGGAGAAGTGGTTCAAAGGGATCAGTATAGATGACTTACCCGAGTCCTTATGTGTTTGTGGTTTTAATGCTGTCCAGAACCCTTCTTTATTTACTTGTCTTGTAAATTACCACCAGGAAACCCAGTCATCCTTGTGCAGTTCCATCTTTACCCAAAAATGTCTTTTTGAGATGTTCATTACACGATTTTTCCCTCCCTTTTTTTTTCTTTGAAATAGCTTACAGAAGTCGAATTTTTCTAGAGCTATGCAGATAAGTCTGGATCGGATTTGTTTTAACAATGCAAATTTGTTAAGTACTGGAAGGAGAAAGTCTGTGTCACTGCCCAAACAGACGATTTGCCAGCATGGTCTATTTATTGTTAGTCTGTACACAGTGGTCGTGACGATGTTTTTGGAACTCTTGTTCAAATGAAAAATTGCATATAAATTATGAACTAAACACACAGCGTTCCGTTGACTTCAAAATTTATTTAACTTAAAGCAAATCGTGAAACACGTTTTGCAAAAAAAAAAAAAAAAAAAAAAAAAAAAAAAATCTATATATGTATATATATGAAAAATAATAAAAACGATTTTATCCCTCCTGCGTGTAGTTTGTGTTGTTTTGTGTATACAGGAAGTTGAAAGTGTGGTTGGATCCGGTCATCAATCATCCATCAATCCAAAAGCCCGAACCGTTGCTATGCACCTCAATAACAATACTCGATGGAATTCAGATAGAGAAAACAGGCTGTCTACGCTACCCAGGAATACAGTTCGACAGGATGCTAACCTCCAGAAACACACACTGAAAGTACTATATTAAAATGAAACAAGAGAGGCAAGGCCTTCAAGACTCACTTGTGATAAATTACGTCCCCTAGCATTAATTACAGAGTAAGTTCCCCTTTTCTACTATCTGCACCAAAACGTTTGCAAAATAAATAAAAATTCCATGCTTAGGAAAAGAAGTTCCTGTTTGAACAAAAAATGATAATAATGACTCCTCTTGTTGTTGTGTCAGAATAAGAGGTCAAACTGCCAAGTTTAAAGAATACAAAAAAATATAAATATGACAGTAAATGCAGTTTGCATATAATTAGGTTTCTTTTATTATTTTTTGTGCCCATCCCAGAGGTGCAATGTTTTAATCAGGATGACTGGAAAGAACTGAATTTTTCCTATTTTTCTGCCAAGTTTGGGGTCAACTGACAAAGTATTTGCAAAATGTCAATGTTAAAGTTTATCACGGACACACAGACAGAGACAACCGAACACCGGGTTAAAACAGACTCACTTTGCTTACACAAGCGAGTCAAAAAAGGAAGATTTTTCAGTCTTAAAAGCAAGTTCCCAGCGTGATCGACTACGGAATAGGGCTAACAGCACTCTCTCAAAACAGCCTCAAAGTTAGAAAGAATTCTAAATGAAGCTATGAGGCTGATCCTCGGAACAATGAATGATACTTGTTCTTGTTTGTTTTACCGTGTTTCCAACGTTCGTTTGAAATCCGTGGCTAAAACCGTATCTGTATCCGTTGCTTTCCCACTGGGGTCTAAAGCGCGACATTACGTTATGTAATCCCCGTCCATACGTTTCAAATATACTCAAGATATATTTTCATGCTGATCTTGACCGACGGGCCAAGGTTATTTGAAACGATCTCACTGGAGAGAGGTTTTCTTCACGAGGGCAACAAAGGGAAGTTACACCGTCTTGAGTCACAAGGTACCTTTCTACCCGCATTCACTCCCTTATCAGTCCTGCGGTACCACACTAACGTCCACCGCACGTCCACACAAGCATTTGCACACACACACACGCTTGCTCGCTCGCTCGCTCGCCGGCATTCAGTACACACTCGTGGTGTGCGCACGCATGCACGACCACGCTCATATATGCACGCGTATGCACATACACACACACACACGCACGACCGCACATGAATGCATACACATATATCATTGTAGCCTGAATGACAACGGTGGTGAGAAAACCGGAGCGAGTAGATGTGTACATGCCTCAAAGAGCTCCCTGGAGAACTCCCTGACCTATTATAATGGGTGCGGGGAAGGGCGGGGAGGGGGAGGGGAGCGTGGGGGGCGGGACTGCGACAGAACAAACTGATCGTCAACAATATATTTTTGGCATCAGGAAGGAAGCGTAACTGAAGTAGGCAAAACCAAAAAGCGACTCGGTCACAGCCCGACCTTGATTAATCAACAGTCTCTTCGAATGAGAATATGTTACCGTGCATTTTCCTCAAATGAGCATTATGCGGAGAACTATTGGTTTTTCGCGCGAACAGTTTCAACCTTACTTACCTTTCAACTCACAGAAAATAGGGAACATGAGGTCCTTTCCCGTACTGTCTGTCGTTTGTGAAACAGACTTCACGGCAACCAACACTCCAGTGCCGCGGCTTGTAAAGAAAAAAAAAAAATCTGCGAAATTCCAGAGAGTAAAACAAACAGAACAGTAGTCGTGTCATGACACCCGTTAATGGACCGAGCAGAGAGAGGTATACAACAAAGAGATACCCGCTGTCACACCCCCCCCCCCAAAAAAAAAAAAAAAAAAAAAAAAAAAAAAAAAAAAAAAAATCGATTGCACGGATCACCGAACGCGAACGTTACTTCGTAATCCTTTACTTCCGCTACCGAGAAGGACGAACACGAATCCATTAAGCGGTTAGGTCAGAGCTGCAGTCAATAAGAACTCAGCAAACAATCATGCCAGCCATCATGCACGTACGCGTGCGCGCTCGTTGTGTGTGTGTGTGTGTGTGTGTGTGTGTGTGTGTGTGTGTGTGTGTGTGTGTACTTGAGTGTGACAGCACAAATAACACGCGAGTAATACGACTTTTCTATAGTTAGGGTTGAGATACCCCCAGTGGCACGTCAGACAAGGCAGCTTGGACTTATGATCCAGCGGATAAGTACTTGAATGGGACATTTACCGACCCATATTGCAACATTAAATACAAGCGATACATTAACAACAACAAAAAAAAGTTTAAATAAACACAAAAAAGCCAAGTATACAAAACAAATGAATTTATTTTAGACAACGACAAACAAACAAAAAATCTCAACTCAGATGCAAAAGCTGACCTCACTTTAGATTCCTGGACGGACCCACACCACCCTCTCCAGGACAGACAACACGTGAAAGGTTTTGGGTCGGACAATTTAGGAGCGAACCGAACCCAGGATCACCCAATTCGAGACTGGAACGCTCTGCCCCTGACAGCTAGCTGTGGAGGCCAATACCACTGGCACTTTTGTATCGAAGGTGTCGCAGTGGCTGCTGCTGAATGATAACGACATTTCTTTTTTTTTTCTGTGAACCACCACCATCAAAGAAAGGATTTAGGTAACATATTTAATTCTCAGTGTTGGATTCATGGATCAAAGTAGCAGTATATGACGGGCTGGACCTATCCCCGGGGAGCGCTTCGCTAGTCGGAGTTACCCAGCATTGAAACTGCGAAATAACGGTCCCCCCCCCCCCCTTTTTTTTTTTACTCGTAGTTAGTGCCTTTTCCTAACGATCCCCCATACAGTGACAGAATAACCAAAATGTGATTGTGGTCACTATACGTATGGCAGGAAGGAAGGAAGGAAGGAATGCCGGACGGCCACAGACGCTTGCACGACCCGTGGCACTGCAACAGAGAGCTCCAAGCCAGAGTACGTGTCACTCATCGTTCTTCTTTTACTTTCCATTACACGAGCAACACCAACTTGACTCTGTCGTGGTTGAGGCGGCAATATCCACATTTCTTGCCCTGAACTTTTCCGTTTATAAGACGGAAAAAACTTGAAAATTGGTCATTAAGATTGTAATATATATATATATATATATATACACTCTGCATTTCTTCCCCTCCACTCTTTAACGGGCCTTCTTTACGTCTCTTGACAGGGGAAGTAATGGAAAGTATGTATTAGAATGTTATTCAAACAAAAATCGATTTTTCCGTCCAAGGAACGAAACTGAATGGAAAGAACACAGGGGAAGAGCTATGGATATCGCCGTTGAGGCACTACTGTCTATAATTCCCTCCATTCCAGACGGATTGTGTAGAGTTCACAACAAGGCGTGGACGTTTACTTCGTCAGTCACATAGACAAGTGGAGAGGAAGCACGAAAGAGCGGATTTATTTTAATTAAGAGGGTAAATGAATAAGCACAATGTGTTTTTTGTTTACATCCTGCCCTCTGGGCAGAGAAAATTGAGGGTGATATATATATATATATATATATATATATAGAGAGAGAGAGAGAGAGAG
>NC_134876.1:60065717-60068217 GCF_041734735.1 Babylonia areolata
ATGGTGTGGTGTGGTGTGGTGTGGTGTGGTGAGGTATGGTATGGTATGGTATGGTGTGGTGTGGTGTGGTATGGTATGATGTGGTGTGGTATTGCATGGTATGGTATGGTATGGTATGGTATAGTGTGGTGTGGTGTGATGTGGTATGGTATGGTGTGGTGTGGTGTGGTGTGGTGTGGTGTGGTATGGTATGGTATGGAATGGTGTGGTGTGGTATGGTATGGTATGGTATAGTATGGTGTGGTGTGGTGTGGTATGGTGTGGTTTGATATGGTATGGTATGGTATGGTGTGGTGTGGTGTGGTATGGTATGGTGTGGTGTGGTATGGTATGGTATGGTATGGTGTGGTGTGGTGTGGTGTGGTGTGGTATGGTGTGGTGTGGTGTGGTATGGTATGGTGTGGTGTGGTGAGGTATGGTATGGTGTGGTGTGGTGTGGTATGGTATGGTATGGTATAGTGTGGTGTGGTGTGATGTGGTATAGTGTGGTATGATGTGGTATGCTATGGTGTGGTCTGGTATGGTATGGTGTGATGTGGTAATGTATGGTATGGTATAATGTGGTATAGGTGCTGTATGGTATGACACGGCATGCTTAGCAATGTATGGTGTGGCTCGGTGTGGGGTGATACCAGGCATGGTATGGTATGATATCGTATGGCATGGTGTGGTGTGGTGTAGGGTGATGTGGTATGGTAATAGAACTGTGAGGCTGTTGAATAGTAGGATATTGTGTGGCGTGGTGTGGTGTGGTGTGGTGTGGTGTGGTGTTGTGTTGTGTATGCTATGGTATGCTATGGCATTGCCTCGCGCGTCGTATTGCTTTGCATCGCATTGCATTGCGTTGTGTTGTATTGCACAGTCATGTATTGCGCTGTATTGATTAGTATTGCATTTTATTGTACACCGTTACCGTTACTCTGTCTACGTTTAGTCTTGACGGTATACACAAGATATGATATTCTCCACCAAATGAATCATGCTCTGCACACACACACACACACACACACACACACACACACACACACACACACACACACACACACACACACACACACACACACCGTCTCTGTTTCTGTCCCCAATTAGTATATGAATGTAGGTATGTACATGAATGTTCGTTTTTATGTGTTTATCCTAAAATCCGTCTTTTCTCTCACAAATGTACACATTTTCCTGACATTTTTTTCTCATCTCCACTCTGTTTCTCTGTCTCTGTCTCTGTCTCTCTCTCTGTGTGTCTTTCTGAAATGGATGTAAGTCAGCAAGGACATATTGGATGAATAGGCAGTACTCTAAAATCTTAATCCTTGTATGAAATAAAACCAAAGACGTTTTGAGTAATAATTTCTGAGTACAGGAGTATCCGTTTCCCGTTTGTGTGATGGTCACTTAATTAATCACAGGTAATGAGTAGACGGTACAACATGTCAGTATCAGTTTGAGAGGAAGAGCCTTTTCCTCTCTTCCCACCCTTTGCTCCCTTCCTCCCCCCACCCCTCCCTCCCTCCCTCCCTCCCTCCATCCCTACCCCACTTCTCTGTATTCGATTTTCTTTTCTTTTTTTTTCCTTTTCTTTCCGTTTAATTCATTTCTCTTTTATCATCTTCCCATTGTTCGTCGGTGTGTGTTTTTCCTGGTGGATTCTCGTAAGATTCTGTCAGACTCTACTTTGAGCTAACCAACACTATCCATCACACAATGAAAGTAACAATCAATCATACAAACGAACACACACACACATCCCACCACCCCCTTACTCCTCCCCCTCCCACACACACACACCCCATACACACCACAAAATTAAACATATAACTAATCTTAATCATTCGATTCCCTTCCCCCTTAACTGTGACTTTCATCCTTCTCACGATCGCAGAACACATCATCATCATCATCATCATCATCGTCGTCATCATCATTGTCGGCGGCAGTAGCGGCGTTGTCGTCGTTGTCGTCATCATCAGAGGACGACGACGACGAGGGAGCCGGTGAGGACTTTTTCGTCTCTTCTCCCCGAGGGTTGTAGTGGCTGCCGGGCGTTGGTGTCGGCAAGGGGCTGCTGACCACTCGCTCCAGAGTTCTGGGTCTCTGCGCGACCTGGGCGTTTTTGTTTTGGCTGTTGCTGCTGCTGCTGCTGCTGCTGTTGCTGTTGCTGTTGCTGTCTGACGTCAGCTGTGGCTGTGACGCCATGGCCGCCTGTGACGTTACCTGTGCTTGGTTGGAGGAGGAGGATGCTGGGTGCTTCCTGCGGCGGAGTGCCGCCGAAACGGGAGCCAACTCTAGCAGACCGCTGGTGGACGTTTGACGGCTGACACCTTGATGGGGAGTGGGTGGAAGGGGTGGGGGTGGGAGGGGGGGGGGGTGAGGGTAAGGATGAAAAATCACACACACACACACACACACACACACACACACACACACACACACACACACACACACACACACACACACACACACACACACACACAATGTGTACAGTTTCTTGACAGAATTTGGT
>NC_134876.1:60070717-60078217 GCF_041734735.1 Babylonia areolata
ATATGCAGATACGTTTAGAGATCATCGTAGATTTTCAAAATAGCAATGCTAGCTGGAGGTGGGTTTTTTTGTTTTTTTGTTTGTTTGTTTTTATTTTGTTTTTTTTTTGTTTGTTTGGTTGTTTTTTCGAAAGCGCGAATACCTTTTTTTCTATTGATCTGCGACTTGTATTTACTTTGATTATTTTTGACAAATCACCCAAAACCGTATGCCTAAGACTTCATATTTCGTAGGAATCTTCGTCTTCTTTGTTCGTGGGCTGCAGCTCCCACGTTCACTCGTATGTACACGGGTAGGCTTTTACATGAATGACCGTTTTTACTCCGCCATTTAGGCAACCATACTCCGTTTTTGGGGGGGCCTGGGGGAATCTATTTCATCCTCTTTTCTGTAAGATATCGACATTTTCATCCATCCACCCGTGCTAACTGAATAATCAATGTTTTTTTGTTGTTTTTTTTTTTTTTGGCAGTTTCATCCTGAAAATTTTTTAAAGCTACTGATTTTCAAACAACTTTACATACAAAATTAATCGTTATTATAAAGTATGAACTCTTCGTTTAATATTCTCCCGCAGTTTTCTGACGAAACAATGCGCAGACAATTATCAATCAAATGTTTCTTTATTTCCCTTTCTAGTTTTTTTTTTCTAACTTAAAAAAACTGAATTCTTGGGAGCTATTTTATGTGCATGGTCAACTGAATTCACTATGAAGTATTTTACTTTTGTTTTCAACTGCGTGTGTGTGTGTGTGTGTGTGTGTGTGTGTGTGTTGAACACTCAATTTGAATTAATGTCTATTGTGGTATTAATAGTATTTCACTGTTAGAAGTTTATATAATCAAAAGTTAAAAAAAAAAAATCTTCAAACCTGTTTGCCTGTGTACTTATTCAAATTTTAGTCACCGTCCACCCCTAAGAGATAAAAGATCCTGTTGTGGTCATTTAAACGGTCGTTGAACAAACCTTCTGGATATCCATTTGATTCCTGTGTTGTTGCTGTTTTGGGGGAATTTTTTTTTTAATGTGTATAAGTCTAGTTCCCACTGCTAGAAGCTTACACGGAAACTCTCCCATAAACCTATTCCAATATTAACGAAAGTCCCTTTGGAAATTATTATATTCTTCTTTGTAAAACTCGTCTTCACATCCCTGTCCTCTTATTTCTACGAGCTTTAAGTATATCACCCTACTTTAATATATATATTTAAGGGAAAAAAGGAGAAAAAAGATATCAGTACAAATTCTTAACCTTGTTACATTTCCTTACGTTTGGCATCTTCCGAATAACAATCTATACACCCACTAATAAAAACAACAACAAAACAGCTGGATACAGTTACATTATCAATCCACGAATAAGAAAAATAAACCATAAACTTTCACGACCTATAAGTAACGAAAACAAGACCACACAGATTAGTGAAAACAAACAAAAGCAAACTATATATATAAAAAAGTGACAAACCTATCGTACTTAGAAATAAAGGTGCCGCAGTAACATAAAATTAATGGTTTTATTCTTTTCCCTTTTTTTCTTCTTCTTTTTTTTTTTTTTTACGCAAACGAACAAACAACGAAACAAACAAACGCACAGATCACAGATCTCCGTTTCAGTCATGCAGGATGATTGAAAAAACGTTAATAAATAATCAACAAGTACAGGAAATCGTCTCGAGTGAATGAGCCATGAACAGAGGCCATGAAGAAGTCATGCAGGTTCGGTTAATCAGTCATAAATCACCATGGATTATTACAGGAAGACATAACAAGTCAACAGGATTGAGAAGGAAAAAAAAAAAAAATCCAACAACAAATAAACTTACAGGCATTAATGGATGTTTTCACACGACAGAAAACTATCATTAGAAGAAAGCAGGCTTTGATTTTTTTTTTTCAATTTAAGACTATCGACTCCTTAACAGGAGAAAGGGGGTGGGGTTGAGGATGTGTGTGTGTGTGTGGGGGGGGGGGGGGGGGTGAGGCGGTGGGGGGGGGGGGGGGGCGTTGTTTAAAAGTAATTTCAATGGATAAGTAGCATTCCTTTTAGACTTTTCTGAATAGATGTGGTCGTCGTAGTAGTAGTAGTCGTAGTCGTCGTCGTAGTAGTAGTAGTAGTAGCAGTATAAGTGGTGGAGGTGGTGTATTCATCTGTGACGCAGATATCATTTCAGCTAAGCAAAACAAAACTGTTTCAGCCTGATTTTAACATCATTTTATTCCACACTTTCTTTCACATTATCTTTGCCATTAAAAGTATGTCCATACTATTTTCTTGAATTTTTGTTAGCTTGAATGCTAATATATATATATATATATATATATATATATATATATATATATATATATATATATATATATCTGTGTGTGTGTGTGTGTGTGTGTGTGTGTGTGTGTGTGTGTGTGTGTGTGTGTGTGTGTGTGTGTGTGTGTGTGTGTGTGCGTGTGTGTGTGCTCATATAAAATCATTTTTCAAAGAGAGGACATCCTTAACATGTTTGACTGATATATAAAAAGCATTTGACATGTTAAAACCACTTTAAACAATATATTATGTGGTGGTATGATGTAAAAAAAAAAAAAAAAAAAAAGTTCAATCGCTTTTGGCTGGGAGAAACACTATAACAAAAATCGCTCTACCATATTTATCGAGACTTATCAATACGGGCATTCACCAAGGTTGTAAAAGTGCTCCTCTACTTTTCGACACGGCAATTTATAAAACATTTTTTGCCCAGTGACATGGCTCTCACGCTTTCTTTCGTGCAGCTGTCGACTTTAAATACATAAGGAGTACAGTCCAATGCATTTCTATCACTGCACTGTACTCGCTGGTTGTTCCTTGCTACTCACGTTTAAAAAAAAAAGCTTTCGATTATGATTTTTTTTTTCTTTGGTTCGCTCTTATCGTCATTACTGTCACCATTGATACTCTTATCATTGCTGTTGTTGCCTTGATGTTGTTGTCGTTGTTGTTATCATCATTTATTATCACTAATATACTACACATTCTAACCGCTTATCGGGGATTCAAGTCAAAGAAGTGAATACTCACATTTTAGGGATAGTTATGGTGATATACTGATCATGTTGATGGTGACTACATAAATAAATAAGTAATTAGATAAACGGAATAAAAATCAAAGGACGAAACAAATCTACTGTCCGTGTATGCATAAATCGACATTCCTTTGAAGAGGTCCGTCATGGACAAACGCATCAAGCAATACATACTTCCTGGACTGGTTATCAGATTAACTGGAAGTGAGACATAATAAGTGTATTGTATACAGGCAAACCAGCTAAGAAACTACATCATCAGAAGTAACGAAAAAAAACAAAAAACAAAAAACAAAAAAAACAAAAAAAACAAAAAAACACACCTCATACATGAACATTTGGATAACAGCAGGTTCGGGTTTTCAGCCTCTGTGGGAACGAGAGGCCCAACGCTAATCGATTAATCAGTCATTTTCATCAATTAATTTAACACAGTGTCGCTGCTATCACACACACACACACACAAGAACTAATGAAAAGAACACGTGTCTTTTAGTCCAACCTTTCACTCAGGATGTGTCTCACTGGATTAGCTATCTTTGTAGGCTAATAATTCTTGTAAGCGAATTACAACAGTAAAGTAAATGAAGAGAAACAGCATAATTATATTGGAGTGGTTTCTCTTACTATTAACAAGTACGTACGCTCGCACAGACGTACAGACACACATAGCACAGACACAGAGACACACAGATACAGACAAACACATACACATACACACACGCGCGCGCGCGCGCAAACGTGCGTACGCATGCACGCAAAAGCACACAGACATGTAGACAGACAAAAAAACACACAGATACACACACGTATGCGCGAACGCACAGGGTACACGGCCCACATTTCTGTACAGCACACACACACACACACACACACACACACACACACACACACACACACACACACACACACACACACACACACACACACAAAAGTTCATATTAACTACGAGAAAGAGAGAAAGAAGGAAAAAAGCCACAACCATTGGCACACAGATCATAAACATAAAACTCAAGATGATAATTGATTTAAGTGTTCAGCATAAGTATCACTGTCATTAAGAAAAAAAGAAAAAAAAGGAGAGGGCAATGAAGAACAAAAAAGAAACGCTTTATC
This sequence comes from Babylonia areolata, assembly GCF_041734735.1. Taxonomy (NCBI): domain Eukaryota; kingdom Metazoa; phylum Mollusca; class Gastropoda; order Neogastropoda; family Buccinidae; genus Babylonia; species Babylonia areolata. Next base: position 60,074,895 of record NC_134876.1, read on the forward strand.
AATATTTTACCACAAAAGTATACATTAGGAAATCACAGCCTTTTTTTTTTTTTTTTTTTTTTTTTTTTTTTACATAGCTTTCACCCAGTGGACATCCTCGCTACACCCATAGTTTAAGTAAGATATTCTGCTCTTTCTTACGGAAACCAACTGACGTGTCATCACACAAGCACTCACATCCATACGCACGCGCGTACGCGCGCACGTGCGCTCACACACACACACACACACACACACACACACACACACACACACACACACACACACACAGAAGAATGTGTACAGAGAGAGGGGGGGGATATAGAGAGAAGGAGGGTGGGGAGGGAATATAAAGATAGATGGATAGATAGATAGAGACAGACAGACAGACCGACAGAAAGACAGACAGACCGACAGAGAAATGTACAGACAGGCACACAGACAGGCATAAAATAAATGGCACAAGTAATTCTGGCAGCCTTATTTTTTTTCCAGACCTTGAGCCTGCAACATGTCTTACAGGTTCCAGAATAATAAGATGGGGATAACAAGTGCGTGCTATTTGAACAAAAAACAACAACAAAAAACACCCAAACAAACAAAACAAAACAAACAAACAAACAAAAACAACAACAACAACAACAACAACAACAACAAAAAGAATCAATATCCACATCCTTCAAAAAAAACAACAACACAAACAACAACAAAAAATTATAATAAAAAATCAGTGGGGATACCTTCAGTATACAGAACGAAATCAATACTCCACACCGCCCAACCCATAAAAAAAGTTAATATCAAGCAAAACACCTGAATTAATAAATGATGCTGAAACAGCAACAAACAAACAACAACAACAAAAAACAAAGACAAAAAACGAAAAGATAAAAAGACCAACATCACAGTAAACTTGTGATAAGAAACTCCAGGGAGAGCTGGACAGTACAAGGTCTTCAGAGAAGAAGCCCCCGCCCCTCAGTCAAGTGTTTCGACCCTTACTTAACTCTTTACACTCTAAGGAGGCCGGGCTGCAACCCAGGTCATACATGACTCCTGGATGCCCTTGTATTGCCGACTAACAGTTGAACGTTGAAAGGTCCTGCAGCCTTTTTTTTTTTTTTTTTTTTTTTTTTTTTAACTGGTTACGGGCCAGTGAATTCACATCCACTGTGTCAATGGACCAATCTACTTCTTCCAACGTTTTAAAGTAAACTTCCGAACGTGACAGAAAAAAACAACAACAAAAAAAAACAACTCTGCCCAGACCGCGTTGTTGACTGACTTGTTGGCATAGCACTTTTGTTTTTGTTTGTTTTGTTTTGTCTTTTTTCTCTCTCTTTTTTATGGTCTTTTTTCTCCTCTTTTTTTTATGGGAAGAGGACCGTATTAACCATCTGCAGCCATTACAAATTAACAGGCCACTCAATGTCATTATCACATTATTCCTTTATGATGATTGCTGATTTTTTTTTTTTTTAAGGTGGTTGCAATGATGATGATGATGAAATACAAAACACGCACAAAAAAATCATGACACAAAAATGTAGATGAACAAATAAAAAAAAAAAGAGAGTAAAAGAAACCATAATTATTCTGAAGCCAAATGAACCAAGACAACAATTACAATTATATATATATATATATATATATATATATATATATATATATATATATATATATATATATATATATATATATATACAAAAGAAAATAATCGTAACCAATCAACGGAGGTAAAAGTAAGGTGTTCCCCTGCTCTCATTTTTTTTTCTTTTTTGCTTGTTTCATTTTATGTTCTTTCCTTTTAAAACTTTTTTTTAAAGCAGATACGACTGCTGCATAGTCACATTAATATATTATTAGTAGTAGAAGTACATTTACACACACACACACACACACACACACACACACACACACACAGGCACACACACAAGCACACGCACACGCACACGCACACACACACACACCTCCAACAGGAAACAATCAAAAAACAACAACGAAAGGCATACATTATACAGTATAAATCGCTACAACTGTTTGTTCCAATGGCAAAACCACCCACCACATGTAACAAAATGTAAGAAGATGAGTTTGTAGTAAGAGAAAAAAAAAACACACACACACATACACACACAAAGAGAGAAAACGTAGAGACGGCGGTAGGCAGCAGAATTCTGGCACCATGTAGAGAGAGACAGATGCCAGAAATCATCATAGATAACTGCGTCCTTTGCGGTTTGGGTTGGGTCTCTCTCTCTCTCTCTCTCTCTCTCTCTCTCTCTCTCTCTCTCTCTCTCTCTCTCTCTCTCTCTTTCAGTATCTCTCTCAGCCATTCTCTCGATGCTGTCTAGAAAAGAGTGTCATCCAAATAATGAAAAAAAACCCAAAACAACCCACAACAACAACAAAGACAGAAGAAGAAAAAAGAAAAGAGGGTGAGAGATAAAAAAAAGAAAAAAGAAAAAAAGAAACAGACATACAGAGACATAGACAAACAACCGCAAACACAGTGACACTCAGATGAAGAGACGGACAAGACAATTGACACTTATTTGTTTGTTTGTTTTTTAATGAGAAGTTATTCTGTAAACAAAAACAAAAACGAAATAGGTGAAAAGATAATCATAGCAAGTGCACGCGCGTCGCTGTGTACACTACCCATATATATATATATATATATATAAAAAGAAAGATAAAAAGGTCACACACACTAACGCTTTAACTCTAACCTTCATCCCATTGCTTTCGAAAAAGTCGAGGATAATAACGTCAGTTCACCACAGTTCAGTAGAACAAATTAATCACAGACGTTAATCAATTCAAACAATCGCAATACAATTAATCAAAACAAACACGAGAGATGTTAAATAGATAAACAGATGAATAAGTAAATAGATGAATAGATAAAGAAATAAATAAATAAATAAATAAATAAATAAATAAATAAAATTCAGGGCAAATCCAACAGTCGGAGCCATGAGATTCCATTTATTATGACCATTATTACTGTCCAAGAAAGACGGAAGCAGGGATTATGTTTTTATGGGGTTTTGGGGGGGTTCATCGTCCTGTGACGTCTTTAATAAAACTTACTGAAACTTAACGATGTCTTTCAAGTTTTTTTGGAGTAAAAACATGGCATCATTCAACAGCATGCGTTTCTCCCTGAAAAAAAGTTTCAAATCTGTGTCTCTGTCACTTATGTTGTTATTGGTTTTTTGTTTTGTTTGTTTTTTTAACAACATATTGTTATTGGGTGGTTGTTTTTTGTGTTTTTTTTTGTTTTTGTGTTTTTTGTTTCTTTGTTTGTTTTTGGTTGTTGTTCTTTTTTAACAACACTC
>NC_134876.1:60080717-60088217 GCF_041734735.1 Babylonia areolata
CCACAACGCTCCCCCACACCCACCCACACACAACAACAAACACCAAACACAACACACTCACAAGGAGACAGCGGAGTCCTCGGCGTGCTCCCCGCACGAGACAGACCGGAAGTACTGGTGCTCTTGTCGCGCGCCTCGCCGCCCTCACCCTCCCCTCCTCCCTCCTTCTCGAAGACCTCCTCCGAGATGGCCTCGTCCAGGGCGCCAACAACTCCCCCACCGGCGACGATCCCGCCCAGCCCGCGGGAGGCGTGCTGCTGCTGCTGCTGCTGGTGCAAGGGCACCAGGATCTTCTCCAGCATGTCGCCCATCACCTGGAAGCTGGGCTCCACGATGAAGTCGATAAAACCTAAGGCCAGACACGCCAGGCACGCACAAATGATTTCCAAATGGATGAATGAATATTTTGTATTGTATTGTACGCACGCACGCACGCGGGCTCACAGACACAGACACAGACAGAGGGACAGACAGAAACACACACACACACACACACACACACACACACACACACACACACACACACACACACACGGGGTGAAGGAAGGACGGAAGGAAGGGAGGAAGGATGAAAGGTAGGTAGAAAGGTTAGAAGAAAAGTAGGAAGAAAGGAAGGAAGGAATGGAGGACGGAAGAACTATTGAAAGGTAAGGAATGATTGAAAGAAGGAGGAACTAAAGGAAGGAAGAAAGAAAGAAAGAAGGAAGAAATGGAGGAAGGAAAGAACGACGATGATGATCGGCTGAGGAGGAGGAGAAGGACTGAAGGAGGAATGGTAGATCACTAGTGGAAGATATGACGATGATTGCAGGATTGGATGAAGATTGACGGATGACTGGACGATGACTGAGAGGAGGAGGACAATAATAAATATCATAATGATTGTAATAATAGTGATATCAGCAGCAGCAGCAGCAGCAATAACATTTTTTTGCATAATAAGCAGGGTAATAAGAACAAGAATAAAAGTATATGGAAGCGCTACAGATTAAAAGAGGAGATTTTTTTTGGTGTTAATTATGTTTCATGACTTGCGTGCGACTGAGGTGTGTGTGTGTGTGTGTGTGTGTGTGTGTGTGTGTGTGTGTGTGTGTGTGTGTGTGTGTGTGTGTGTGTGTGTGTGTGTGTGTGTGTGTGTGTTTTATGGGGTTTTATTTGCTTTTTTATTGTTTTTTTTTTTTTTTTTGTGGGGTGGGTGTGAGGGGGTGGAGGGGTGAGGTTAGTGCCACTCACCACCACCGACCGAAGTGACTGACTCGGCGGCAGTGCAGGGACCTTCTCTGGTGGGTATCCTCCTGGCGACCTTACATCGAGGGTTCCCTTGTGGGTTGTCGACACTGAGACTACCACAGTAGACGAATCCCGGGTGCGGTGACTAAGAGTATGTATGAGGAAAAAAAAAAGGCGAAGGGGTGGGGTATTCAGGGGGTGGGGTGGGGAACAAAACAAAAAAATCCTTGAAAACTGAAGCTGGTGGCATCTACCACCTGTCCATGTGAACAGGGAGACCAGACAGTGGTTCTCGTTCTCCAAAATTGCCCCGTGCACAAACAGGGCAAGACAAGATGTGTGGCCTAACGACACTCCGACCCACGACTATGACAGCCACGAAAAGGTGGAGAAAACGACGTCATTCATCGCCAGAGTTGAGATGAGACAGACAGTGTAGCTGTGAACACCAAGAAGAATGCAACAAGAGACCTGAGAGTATGTATGATAGTCAGTCGTGTCCGACTATGACCATCAGAACAGCAGAGGAGGCAGCTGCTGTCCCAGCTATCTGGGCCAGAATTTGAATAATAGTGGACAGTGTCTTGCCCAAGTTACATCCCCACTCTCTCCGTCAAGAGGGTTTTAGGACAGTCGGCGTTGGGATGGTTTCCAATGGCCAACTAGTTCCCAAGGTTGCAGCACTAAGAGCCAGTGCAATTTTGCCTCCTAGTTTGAGAGTCATAGTCCTTCACAAAAGACTAAGCTGTAAATGATTTCCCATTGCAATGGAGAAACCACTGATTATACAGCTATCACTTTGCTGTTGTATTGCAGCTGAAAAGGTGCAGACGATGAGGACGCTACAACAAAAACAACAACAAAAACACCTCACAAATCTGTGAGCCCTAGCCAACCAAAAATACTACAGCTCAGTGGCTTACAAGGCCTGGCAAGCGCTTTGAGTCTATACGTATATCATACTGGTTTCTATGCTTAGATTTGGCAACTGCTTCCACCAACACCCACCCTTGAAAACAAAACACGCCAATGTGGTGTACCGTATACGGATCAGTCCGGACGCTATAACGCCTTCTTGAAAGTTGAAGCTGAAAGCGAAACTCACCTATCTGTGATTCGGCCACCAGCGTGTTCTTTCGGTCACACAGAGGGGAAAAGGGCAAGCCCAGCTCCTGTTCCCGATCTCCCTGCACACACATACATACATGTCCTTCAACTAAGATCTCTCTCTCTCTCTCTCTCTCTCTCTCTCCCACACACACACACACGCACACACACACACACGCACACACACACACACACACACAACCCCACTCACCCTTCCACATCAACACCCATCCAGCCACATCAACACACCCACATGCAACCTGCCCCCTCCCATCCCCCCACTCATCAACCTACCATTCACACAACCTCCGCACCCACCCACACATCCACCCTACGAATCCCATAAAAGCTGCCCCCCCCCTCTCACACACAGACACACACACACACACACACACACACACACACACACACACACACACACACACCACCACCACCACCACCACACCACACCCTACCCGCAAAAACCACTCCGCCACCCTCCCAGCCCCCTCGACCCCCCCCCACCCACTACTCCCCCACCCCACCCCACCCCCGACCACCACCACACACAGAGAAACGTGAGAAGAGGAAGAAGGGCGCGTGTCTTGCTGACCTGTCTGAAGAACTCCTCCAGCAGCAGGGAGGTCCACCTGGAGTGCAGCTCCCAGTCCTTGGACGGGTGGCTGATGTCGGCACAGTGCAGCACCAGAGACAGGGCCTTGGACTTCTCGATACTGCGGAGGGGTACAGGCATGTGAAACTGATGATGATGATGATGATGATGATGATGATGACGATGATTATCACAACGACAACAACAACAACATCAATAACAACGACAACAACAACAACAACAACAAAAACAAGACAGGCAAGACCTTCAAGACTCACTTGTGATACACACTTATCCAGGGAGAAAAATAGAAATGAAGCTGACATTTGTTCTGCATTTAATAAATCGATAAATCCAGGTAAAAGTATTTTTAAAAAGGGGGGAAAAGGAGAGAAAAAAAGTTGAAATGTGTTCTGCATTTAATGAATCGATAAATCGAGGAAAAAGTTGTTTTTTTTTAAAGGGGGGAAAAAAAGAGGATAATATTAGCAGATTCAAATCAAGCACATTCGGCTCGATTCGAGAGGAAGCAGACCTACTTACAGCACTGCAACACACCTGCTAATAACGCTAAAAAAAAAAAATAAATAAAAAAAACCTAAAAAAAACCATCTATACATATGATGTTGGTTTTTGAGTCATAAATCGACTACGATTCGAGGTGATAATGCCGTTTAAATCCTACCATTCTGACACATCTCGATTAGTAAAGAAATTCTTTAAAGTCCGCGGTAAAGGAGACGTTACCATCGCCTCAGGCACACCCGCAAGACGTAGCCATTTTCTGGAGATCTGCGTCTGCGTGTTAGATATGCTGACAGACAGAACAACGCGGTCCATTCAATTTCGCTTTCGTGTTCATGCTAGTTGATTCAGTATCAACTTTAACTTATCTATATGCGGTAAACACGTCGATGGTGTCGTTAGAGTCACTGTGTTTGTTCTGTCCAGTATTTGTATTTCGTTTCTTTTAATTGCGAACAAGACAAACGAGGTCAGGCCATCTTCAAACCAAAATATGAATTGTGATTTTTTTTTCAATATATAATTAAGATCCTCAACGAAATAAATCGTTGATGATCCAGAAATACAGCTTAATAAGGAAGACTTAAAATCTTTTACTGGTGTGACTGTGAAGATTATTTTCCCTACTGTGTTCAGTCCAAATTTGGTATTGGCAGGTAAAGTATTCCAGAGAAAATGAAAACGTTAATGTTCACCACACACACACACACACACACACACACACACACACACACACACACACACACACACTCGAACACCGGGTTATCATACAGACTCACATTGTTTACACAAGTGAGTAAAAAAAAAAAAAAAAATGATGACAATGATGATGCTGCTGCTGCTGCTGCTGCTGATGATGATGATATCAACGATTATGATAATAATAATAATAATAATAATAATAATAATAATAATAATAATAATAATAATAATAATAATAATAATAATAATAATAATAATAATAATAATAATAATAATAATAATAATGACGACGATGACGACAACGACGTTGATGATGATGATGAGAAGAAGAAGAAGAAGAACAACAACAACAACATTGAAGAAAAAATAACGTAGAAGAAGAAGAAGATTAACTAATAACTATTAACATAATAATAATATTAATAATAATAATAATAATAATAATAATAATAATAATAATAATAATAATAAGACGACGACGTTGATGATGATGAGAAGAAGAAGAAGAAGAAGAAGAAGAAGAAGAAGAAGAAGAAGAAGAAGAAGAAGAAGAAGAAGAAGAAGAAGAAGAACAACAACAACAACAACAACAACAAAACAACAACAACATTTAAGAAAAACTAACGTAGAAGAAGAAGAAGAACAAGAACAAGAAGAAGAAGAACAAGAAGAAGAAGGATGAGGAGGAAAAGAAGATTAACTAATAACTATTAACATCAAATTCAGAGAAAGAAAGTTGTTTCAATAATTTACACAAAAAGGGTGCCTTCATTAAAAATCATGTTCAAGAGAAATGGAATCTGTCAACTACACATACAACAAGAACAACAAAAACAACAGCAACAGCAACACACTACAAGACACCATAATCCAGTACCTAGATATCCGTAAAAGCATGTTTATACAGATGAACTGGAAAACGTCTACACAAATACAATCATCAGTATGTCTGACAAAGGACATTAATTAACAAGAATTAAAGAATTCATTCTTTCCATTCCGTCGTTCCAGATATATATGTGTATATAAATCATTTAATACATGTTGAAATTAGATGAAAAGAAAAAAAAAAAACAGCTAAAAAATGATATGGCCTGGATATGAACATGCACACACACTCATACACACACGCGCGCGCGCGCACGCACGCACGCACGCACACACACATACACACACAAGCGCGCGCGTATACACAAAAACACACGCAACGCACACAAACTTCCGAGAAAGTCTACGGTATCTAGTTTCTGTCTCTTTTGCCTGTTCTGTCAATCTGCAAGTTATTCCAATAACAAAAGTCGTTGTTGTTTTTTTAAACAGAATTTTGACAGGGACAACCCTCTTGGGTTCTTTTACGTGCGCAACGTGCATGTTGCACGCAGATCCTCACCGGCCTATCGTCTCACTCGAAAGACTAGAACTACTCAATGTGCAGTGGATGTGGGTGGGGGGAGAGGGGGGGGAGAGGGGTAAGATGGGGGGCAGGGGGGGGGAGCAGGGGCGGGGGTCATTTTGTCGAAGATGGTGCTTAAACCCTTGGGTATTTGCATCATAGTCAGGCGCAGTATTACTTGACCAACACTCTTCTACAAATGCCCAAACTTGCCCAATCTTTCGCCTGACACAAACTATGTTCGACACCATGCATTGTACACAAGAAAATAAACGAAACCAACCAAAACAAATGAACAAGACCAGCTTCACACACTACCACTCCATGTCAAGGCTTTCTCGAACGTGCAAATTATAATTATCTCCCTTTAAACAGGACATTTTTTTTTTTCAAATGACAAGAACACTATCTGTGTTTTCAAAGCAAGAAAACTTACCTAATATTTATCTGATTGTCTGTCCATCTACCAAATGATGGAATCTATCGACGAATGTATTTATCTGCATGTCTATCTATCCTCCTACACGAATATCTATCTATTAGTATTACGGACATTTTCTTGGCACGCTACTGCTAACAACCAATGAACAGTTCATAAATACTCACTTATCAGCAAACCATGTCTGACCCCTTTATGAAAGAAGAAGAAATAATGATCGCATGCATTTTCTGAAACATGAAATAAGCGTTTGAATCATTTATCTATCTATTTATTTATTTATTTGTGTCGTGCCCGGTTTATTGATAATTTCAGTGTAGTGAAGTGTGTGTGTGTGTGTGTGTGCGTGCGTGTGTGCGTGCGTGCGTGCGTGTGTGTGTGTGTGTGTGTGTGTGTGAGAGAGAGAGAGAGAGAGAGAGAGAGAGAGAGAGAGAGAGAGGCTCTGTGAATGTATGGTTATGTGTATTTGTGGACACAAGAGACAAATGCATGCTTTTCCAGCAGTGATACCATTTGCCTCCTCCTGAAAAAACAACAGCATCAACAATACAATAAATATGTCAAAAAAAAGAAGGAAAAAGTCAAACAATCAATAACAATGATAATAATGACAAGAAAAAGCAACAACATAGAAAAAAATGAAATGACACTTACGATTAAACAGAAATAATAGAATCATTATAATATCAAGCACCTCTCATATATATTTTTTTTCTTTTGACACGAAGAAAAAGACATACTTTTCCGGCATGCTGAGCAGGTGCTTCATGTTCTTGATCTGCTGGAAGTGGGAGGACATGTCTGTGGCCAACACCATGTCGATCACCAGAGTGCGGAACTCTCTGCAGGGCGCCAGAGGAGTAGAGCAAAAGAATAGACATGGTCAGAATGAAAACACGCACTCACTTCCATAGCATTTCCTATCAAGCATAGAGTAAAACGAAAACAGTACAAGAAGGAGCTTGAAAAATCTACACGCACACTTCCACAGCATTTCCCGAGAAGAACTGGGTAGAGCGAAATAATACAGGACTTTATATATATATATATATATATATATATATATATATATATATATATATATATATATATATATTATCACAACAGATTTCTCTGTGTGAAATTCGGGCTGCTCTCCCCAGGAAGAACGCGTCACTATACTACAGCGCCACCCTTTTTTGTATTTTTTTCCTGCCTGCAGTTTTATTTGTTTTTCCTATAAAAGTGGATTTTTTCTACAGAATTTTGCCAGTAACAACCCTTTTGTTGCCGTGGGTTCTTTTACGTGCGCTAAGTGTATGCTGCACGCGGGACCTCGGTTTATCGTCTCATCCGAATGATTAGCGTCCAGACCATCACTCAAGGTCTAGTGGAGGGGGAGAAAATATCGGTGGCTGACCCGTGATTCGAACCAGCGCGCTCAGATTCTCTCGCTTCCTAGGCGGACGCGTTACCTCTAGGCCATCACATGAGAATAGTAACGCGCGATAACGTCCATAGCATTTTCCTAAG
>NC_134876.1:60093217-60100717 GCF_041734735.1 Babylonia areolata
ACACACACACACACACACACACACACACACACACACACACACACACACACACACACACAAACTCACTCACTTACACACACACACCCCCACACACACACACACACACAACCGATAACCAAAAAAAAAAAAAAAGAATACTACCCAGGCGCCCCCTCCCTTCCCCCACCCCCCACGCCCCCACCCCCACCTCCCCATCCCCACACAGTGAAAGTTGTACAAACACCACTGACCGCCAGGTGACTCTGGGTCAGCACGTAGTGGACAGTCTGAGCCACATCGGCCCCGTGGATCAGGTTGTGGTAAGGGTTGCGGTACTTGCTGTAACCAGCCTCCAGAGCGAAGAGGAAAGCGTCCAGGATCTGTATGCACAGTGACCCCCCCAAAATAAAATAAAATAAAATAAAATAAAATAAAGCAAAAGGGGGTTGGGTTGGGGGGGGGGGGAGAAAGAAAGGAAAAACAGTGACTGATTTGGAGTGAAGGTGGGTGAGTGGGGATGGGAAGGGGTGGGGTGGGAGCTGGGGGTTGGGGGGTTAGGTCCAGCGCACAGATATAAAACCCAAGCATCCGTGATTACGGAAGGTCATTTTAGTGTCCACCCCCCAGCCCCCCCCCCCCGCCCCCCCCACACACACACACCTATCTGCTCCCCTTCCTCCCCCTCACCAACCCCCACACACCCCTGTTACCTGTGTGTTGACTTTGTACTTGGTGATGAGGTCGTATTTCTGCAGGAGCTCATAGCCCACGTACTTGAGGGCGTGGTTGTCGGACACGTCGTTCACAGAGAACACGTTGAATGACCAGTCGTCGAGGTGCTGTGCACACACACACACACACACACACACACACACACACACACACACACACACACACACACACACACACACACACACACACACACACACACACACACACACACCATGAAACGTCAATAACAACTAGACGAGGATCATGAAAACGATACTGACAATGATACATGGCAATGGTAATAATATACTGCAACAGCGTTTAATGTTACTCCTCCTCCTCCTCCTCCTCTTCAAACAACAACAACTGATGAAAATGCGAAAAACAACGACGGTGACAATATTCAAGATGATGATAATGATGATTTTCAGCAGCAATTACTGCTACTACTCAGAAGAAGAAGAAGAAGAAGAAGAAGAAGAAGAAGAAGAAGAACGGTAATATCAACTATAATTTAAAAACAAAATAAATAAATAAATAAATAAATAAATAAATAAATAAATAAAACCAACAACAACAACAATCACAACAACATCAACAATGACGTTTTTTATATACTTTTTACATGCATCATCATTAATTATCGTTTTGTAATCCTTTCAAGAAATCTACACGCTAAAGTTCTTTAATTTAGTCGTGTTTCCACTTATTTCAGATACCCAAAATGGACGCTGTTTAAACGTCTGCATCAGTCATCAATCTCACCTTGAGGATAGGCGCTACATAAGCATCCATATCAATCATTCATCTCCGCTTAATTGAAGGACATGCTCATTATGAGTATCCATATCAATCATTCTTGTCAACTTAAGGATAGGCTTTATATACGTATCCACACCAATCATCCATCTCACCTTGAGGATAGGCTTTACATAAGTATCCACACCAATCATCCATCTCACCTTGAGGATAGGCTTTACGTAAGTATCCACACCAATCATCCATCTCACCTTGAGGATAGGCTTTACGTAAGTATCCACACCAATCATCCATCCCACCTTGAGGATAGGCTTTACATAAGTATCCACACCAATCATCCGTCTCACCTTGAGGATAGGCTTTACATAAGTATCCACACCAATCATCCATCTCACCTTGATAGGCTTTACATAAGTATCCACACCAATCATCCATCTCACCTTGAGGATAGGCTTTACGTAAGGATCCACATCAATCATCCATCTCACCGTGAGGATAGGCTTTACATAAGTATCCACACCATTCATCCATCTCACCTTGAGGATAGGCTTTACATAAGTATCCACACCAATCATCCATCTCAGGATAGGCTTTACATAAGTATCCACACCAATCATCCATCTCAGGATAGGCTTTACATAAGTATCCACACCAATCATCCATCTCACCTTGAGGAGGATAAGGACCTGAGGAGGGACGTGAAGACCCACGGAACTGGACATCCGCCGGTATATCCTGCAAGATTCAGTGTCAGTTTCAGAGTCAGTTTCAGTGTCGGTTTCAGTGCCAGTTTCAGTGTTAGTGTCAGTTTCAATGTCAGAGTTAGTTTCAGCGTTAGTGTCAGTTTCAGCGTCTGTTTCAGAGTCAATGGCGGTTCCAGCGTCAGTTTCAGTGCCAGTTTCAGTGTCAGTTTCAGTGTAGTGTCAGCGTCAGTTTCAGTGTCAATTTCAGTTTCAGAGTCAATGTCAGTTTTAGAGTCAGTTTCACTGGATTTCATGTTGACCATCGAGGAGCAGTGCAATTGCTTTAGTGTGTGTCGTGTCGTATGGTGTCATTCTGCTACAGTGAAACTGTGCGTGATGTGTAAAATGTAACTATCACTTTCAAACTGATGCTTCAAAACAAAATATAACCTTCGATGAAAGTGACAAACAACATAAACAACAGCAGCAGCAATAATACACCCTCCTACCCCCCCTCTCCACCCCCCTCCCCTCCCCCCCCCCCCCCCCGAAAATAAAAAATCAAGGCAAAACATACGCGTTATCATCATCATAATCACCATCATCATCACTACCATCCCCAAGTTTACCAACAACATTTTAGAGAAAACTTTTTTTTTTTTATATTTACTTTTCTGATTGCCTTCATCCTTGGGAATAACAAACTGTAAACCGTACAACATTTGAATTCATCGCTGCATCACACTATCCGGATGAATGCATGAAGGGATAAGCCGAGAGAAAGCGATAACAGATAGATAGACAGACAGATGCAGAGACAGACAAAGAGAGAAAGAGAGAGACAGAATAAGAGTCAGGGACAGAGACAATAACAAGAGAGACAGAAAAGAAGAAAGAGTTAATGCGCTTGAATGGACGAGCGATTCACGCGCGCGTGCGCGTGCTAATCCAAAACGAGGCAGGCAGTAGAAACCACAAAACAAAACAAAAAACAGCAAAAAAAAAAAAAAAAAAAAAAAAAAAAAAAAAAAAAAAAACCTTCCAGACGGACAAACATGGCCTGCTGGCTTTCCCTGATTGTCTTTCCACAGACGACGCGCGCGAAACCATGGCAACCAGGGTGGTGGGTGGCCATAATGCATGGAGAGGGGGGGTACTTGGAGACATGGCTTAATGGCGCAGTTAGCTTTCAGGGTGGGTGGGTACCTGATTTGTATTGATCTTGCTGTTTGTGTTGTGTGCCTGTGTTATCTATCACTTTGTGTGTGTGTGTGTGAGTGTGTGTGTGTGTGTGTGTGTGTGTGTGTGTGTGTGTGTGTGTGTGTGTGTGTGTGTGTGTGTGTGTGTGTGTGTGTGTGTGTTCGTCATCATTTACTGTTTGTGATAGTGCTTTCAAAACGGACCATTGACCACACACACACACACACACACACACACACACACACACACACACACACACACACACACACACACACACACACACACACACACACACACACACACACACTTGTCTCTGCTGTTTCTTAAGTTGTTTGTCGAAGATTAAGGGGCTTTCTACTTCCGGCAATTTTCTTTTCCTGTCTTTTCCAAATCTTATTGCTCCAGTATCTAATGGTTTTGGAATTTATGAATATATTACGATGTAAATGTGTGTGAGGCCCAACAGCAAAGTGAGAGCGTTATTATCAATGGTTTCTCCATTGCAATGGGAAATCATTTACAGTTTAGTCTTTTGTGAAGGACTATGACTCTCAAACAAGGAAGCAAGATTGCACTAGCTATTAGTGCTGCAGCCTTGGGGCTAGTTGGCCTTTGGGAACCACCCAAACCCAACGCCGACTGTTCAAAAACCTTATTGGCCAAGAGAGTGGGGATGTAACTTAGTCAAGACACTCTCCAGTATAATCAAATCCTAGCCCAAATAGTCGGGACAGCAGTTGTCTCCTCTGCTGTTCTGACACGCAGGTGTTAAGGGAAATGAGCGAGCTGACAGACTTGCTGGTAACGCAACACCAACGAGCGGCCTACATCTAGGAAAATCGGAAATCCTCAGAAAAGAATATCAAAAAGAACAGGTACAAGGCCATCACACCATCGATCGCCTCAAAGAAATAAAAGCAGAGAGAGGGAGTGGCCGTAAGTCTAACATGAAAGGTAGAGCACGATGCTTTGCTAATCAAACAAATATCGGCATCATTTCCAAACCAACATTGCGCAAATTTCTTCAAAACGGAACAGAGTCTCTGTGGGCTTTTCCAAATACAGTAGACTGAGCAACACACTATACGCCACGTTCTTGGCATCAGAGATCTTTTCCCATCCCTCTTGCGGCCAGTCAGTGTGTTTGTGTGCATGTGTGGGTCTGTATTTTTGAGTGCGTTTGTGCATGCGCGAGAGTGTAAGTGTACACAAGTGTCAGTAGAGGTCTGTGCACGTGCGTGTGTGTGTGTGTGTGTGTGTGTGTGTGTGTGTGTGTGTGTGAGGGGGAGGTAGGGGTGCGGGGGGAGGTGGGGTAGAGGATGAGATATGTGAGTGTATGCATGCCTTCACTGTGGGAGCAACAGGATATTGGAACGTATATATATATATATATATATATATATATATATATATATATATATATATATATATATATATATATATCTTTGTGTGTGTGTGTGTGTGTGTGTGTGTGGAAGCTGTGATACGTAGACTAGAAATGAGTGTGTGGAGGAGGGGGGTAGAGGAGGTGTAGGGTAATGTGTGTGGTGTGTGTGTGTGTGTGTTGGAGCTCATGTACGTTTATATGTATTTGACTGTGCTTTCATATCTGTGAAACTGCATGTTCGGTGCATATCTGTTATGCATGTGTGGGTGTATATGTGAATGTGTGTCTTCATGTTTTACATCTATTTGCTTATATATCATTTATTCACCTCCTTTTTTTTTTTCCTCAAGGCCTGACTAAGCGCGTTGGGTTACGCTGCTGGTCAGGCATCTGCTTGGCAGATGTGGTGTAGCGTATATGGATTTGTCCGAACGCAGTGACGCCTCCTTGAGCTACTGAAACTGAAACTGAAACTCTGCTGTTCTGATGGTCATTGTCGGACACAGCTGACTGACTATCTTAAATGTGTGTGTGTGTGTGTGTGTGTGTGTGTGTGTGTGTGTGTGTATGGATGAGGGAGTGAAAACGTGACATATTTGTTTCTGTCGTTGGCCTACGACAGACGATACTTTAGACTTTCCTTCTTGTCCTGTCGAGAATGGGAGTAAAAATTCCTGGCCAGGTGGTTGCGGGATTCGAACCCATGGAAGGCTCGCTTCCTAAATCGGACGCATTACCACTAGGCAACCGCTCTACTCTGAATGCGCATTTATACGGGTCCCTCATGATAGATCTCTCCACATCGATAGATCCCCGCGACGATGGATCTCCATATCGATAGATCCCCGCGACGATGGATCTCCACGTCGATAGATCCCCGCGTGAGTGGATCCCCACATCGATAGATCCCCGTGTCGATGGATCTCTACATCGATAGATCCTTGAGTCGATGGATTTCCACATCGATAGATCCTTGAGTCGACAGATTTTGATCGTCGATAGATCCCCGCGTCGATGGATCTCCACATCGACAGATCTCCATATCGAATGACATAATAACCAAAACCCTACATGCTACAAACATCACTTTGTTGGTTTGTGTTTATTTTCTTGGTTGTTTGGTTCGTTGTTGTAGTTATTGTTCTCGATTTTTTTGTTTTGTTTTGTTTTGTTTATTTGTTTTAATTAATGTCCTGTTTACTCACCCCCTTGTACTGCACAGTCTATGATCAATATTTTGTTGTTTATTGTTATTCTGATTGTTATTGTTGTTGGTGGTGATAACATTTCCGTTAGCTGTTATGTTAACTGTCTCGGGGTGGTCACTTTTCATCCCTTTCTTTCTCACGCACAGAGTAAGTGGATGTGTGGGAACGGTCCAGCTTATAAGTTTTGTCGCTTTATTATGCGGTATTCTTCGAAACCTCACCCGCTCCTTCAATCTTAACAATCTTCTGTCAGCAGCGGTAAATCGCCACCTTCGTCGCTCCAGCTACAATGTCCACCCTTCCACCTCACGCCATACTCGGAACTTAGGATTTCGCTTGCGCGTGGTTTTGTGCACACGTGCACTCATGCCACCCTTGCTCTACCCTACCCCTCCACGCACACACACACACACACACACACACACACACACACACACACACACACACACACACACACACATACACAGACAAATGCACACACACATGCACGCACGCACGCATGCACCCACCCGCAAATGCACTATTATATGATCATATTCGCGAAGATTTATTGGACGATACAAAGTCCGAAATTATATTATTTTTTATAATGCACATACACTCAATCATATCTGCAAAAAGGACTGTGTGAAATCTTCAATGTACGTCAGGTTATAGCTCACACATCTTATTTTCAGTTTGGTTGGTTGGTTTTCGTCTTTCGAAAGGAATTACGTCAAGGTCAATGTCAAGAAAACTAGGTCAAGATCCATTAGATTTTCATGACAAATATGAAATAGTATTCTAATTCTGGTGATTCACACACAGAGACAAACAGACAAACACACACACAACACAGACAGACAAAACAGACAGACACACACACACACACACACACACACACACACACACACACAAAAGAAAAAAACACACGAAAAAAACAAAAACAAACCCATACACATACATACACGCACCTCCCCCCCCTCCCCGACCCCTCCCCCCCCGCCACTCCCCTCCCTCCACACACACACACACACACACACACACACACACGACACACACACACATCCCTCCCCTCCCCTCCCCAGCACACACACACACACACACACACACACACACACACACACACACACACAGACCCCAGGACTCACCGATCCACCATGATACCGGCGCGGATGGCGTGGGCCACGGTTCGGAAGCGAGGCTTCTCCTCCCCGCGCCGCTTGATGTTGGACATGGAGCGCGTGAAGGTCAAGGCCAGCCAGTCGCGCACCTCCGTCGGCACCGCGTCGGGCTCCACCTCGCTGAGCTCATCGTCCTCGTCGCACAGGCGTCTAGCAGGATGATGGAGGGAGAGAGAGAGGGGGGAGAGAGTAAAAGAAAGGGTGAGTGGGGCATCAATTATGAATTAAGACTTAATTCAACAAATAAATAGATATACAAATAAATAGATAGATAGATAGATAGATAGAAAGATAGATAGATACACAGATAGACAGAAGAAAGCTAAATAAATGAATAAATAATTATCATTAAATAAATAGATAGATAAGTAGAAAATAGATAGCTACATAGCTAAATAAATAAACAAACA
>NC_134876.1:60115717-60118217 GCF_041734735.1 Babylonia areolata
TCTCTCTCTCTCTCTCTCTCTCTCTCTCTCTCTCTCTCTCTCTCTGTCGTCCCTTTGGGTAATAATACGAAATGTCAACATGGACACAGTCTAAGGTCGGGCTCATTTTTCCTTTTGCCCTCAACTCTCCGTACACCCCCCATCCCCCACTCTCCACCCCGCCACACACACACACACACACACACACACACACACACACACACACACACACACACACACACACACACACACACACACATACACACACCCTTCTCCCTCTCCGAATACTCCCTCTATTCTCTCTCTTCTGTCTCTCCCCCACTTCCAATTATCCCTTTACAGGATCTCCAGCTGAACTGATTCCCCCACTGTAAGCTTATCATACATATTTTGACATCTTCATCTTACAAACCGGCAACGAAAGAGGACACATTCGCCACATACAGTTTTATAACCTTCCTTACGGGTTTGAAGTTTATGGGAGTACGAAGGCACATTCACTCGTTGGTAAGAAGAGTATGGGGAAAGAAAGAATTCCGGATCGTTCCCAGCATTTGCCTTCTTCATTGTTATTATGATATGATGAATATATATATAGTTTATTCTCTCTATGAATATGAAGCATATGGGAATATCAAGGAACAGTCGCCACATACACTACCTTCTTTAAGTTATTGAAGAGTATGGGAGTAAATTGAAAAAAAAGGAACATTCACCACATACTACTTTATGATATCAAACATCAAAAGTATTGGGGAGGGGGTGGGGGGGTTGAGAATTAAGTAACATGTGCCACATAGTACCTTTCGGAAGGTTATGAAGAGTATGGTAGTGAGAAGGAACATTCGCCATATGCTGTCTTTACTGGGTGTGGGAGAAGAAGTAACACTCTCCGAATACTACCTTCCTTATGAAAGTATGAAGAGTATGTAGACAAGAAATAATATTCGTCACATACACTATGTTTCTCGTGGTTAGGACGAGTACGTGTGTGAAGAGGAACGTTCGATACACGTAATCTTCCTTACTGTTATAACTATGGAGTATTTTACTGTCCTTTTGGTTATGAAGCGTATGGTAGAGTGATAAACCGACATTCGCCATATACTACTTCCTTTGTGGCAATGAAGAGTATGACAGAAAGAACTACGTAGTATAAAGATTGTGAGATTTGGAAAGAATATTCGACGCATGCTACATATCTTATGGCTATGGAGGGGAGTGGGGGGTGGAGGGGGGTGAGGGGAGGGGGGGTGAAAATGGACATTAGCCATAAACTACTCCCTTTATGGCTATGAATAATGTGACAGAAAGAATTATGTAGTATGAAGATGTTGAGATTGGGAAAGAGCATTCGACGCATGCTAGTGTGATGAGAATTCTCGACACATACATACTACCTTCTGGTATCAAGAGAATGGGGGTGAAATGGAACACAAGACACGTTCTACCTCATAGTATGAAGTATATGGGGCTAAGATGGAACATTACCACATACACTACCTTCTGTTAACACAGCATGTGGATGAAGTTCGAATCAAACAAGTTCTCTAAAGACCCATGCTTACTTTGACTCATCATTGTCAGC
This sequence comes from Babylonia areolata, assembly GCF_041734735.1. Lineage (NCBI taxonomy): Eukaryota > Metazoa > Mollusca > Gastropoda > Neogastropoda > Buccinidae > Babylonia > Babylonia areolata. The sequence goes on from NC_134876.1 coordinate 60,117,285, forward strand.
AACACGTCAACGTATCGTGAGCATTTAGCTGTTTAAAAAAATCAACGTGCATTTTAAAAGAACGACGAAGAAAGATGATGTGCTGATGTAGCACTGACGTAATTTGTACATCTGATTCCTGTCATGTTACGAACACCATTTTCCAAATGGCGGTGGCCTTTATGAATGATATGATACACGTGTCCCTATCTGCATCCCCTCGCCACAACCTGCTCTCTCCTTCTTCCTTCTCCCACATCTCTCTCTCTCTCTCTCTCTCTCTCTCTCTCTCTCTCTCTCTCTTTTCTATCTCTCTCCCTTCCCCCTTCCCCCTATTTGTGTCTCTGTCTCTTGTCTCCCTCTCTGTCTCTGTCTCTCTCTGTTTATCTACCTCTGTATCTATGTCTGTCCGCCTCTCTCTGTTTCTCCCTCTGTCTCTCTTTTTCTCTCGGTCTCTCTGTTTTTTTTCTCTCTCTGTCTCTATGTGTGTGTGTTTATCTCTAACTCTGATTCTCTATCTCTTTCTCTTTCTGTCTGTCTGTGAATCTCTCTCTCTCTCTCTCTCTCTCTCTCTCTCTCTCTCTCTCTCTCTCTCTCTCTCTCTCCCTCTCTGTGTGTGTGTGTGTGTGTGTGTGTGTGTGTGTCTGCCGGTCTGTCAGTCCATTTTGTCTGTCTGTCTGTCTCTTTCTCTCTCTGGTTCTCTCTGCGTGTCTCTCTCTGATTCATTCATTCATTCATTCATTCATTCATTCTCTCTCTCTCTCGTTCTCTCTGTGTGTCTCTTTCCGGTTCTCTCTATCTGACTCTCTCTCCCCCTCTCTCTCTCTGTCTCTCTCGCTCTGCTTCTCTGTGTGTGTCTCTGTGTGTGTGTGTGTGTCTCTCTCTCGTCCCTTCTGGGCACGTGCACAAAATGTCAACGCACATGGTCTAAGGTCGGGGGGAGGGGGAGGGGGG
>NC_134876.1:60125717-60135717 GCF_041734735.1 Babylonia areolata
GGAGTACCGTCAGTGACCCCGTCCCTGAGGATACGATTCAGTGAGGGATTATGATGATGATGAGGAGGATAGTTATGGCGATGATGGTGGTGGTGAGGATGATGATGATGATGATGAGGAGGAGGTTGAGGAAGGGGAGGCGGCGGAGGATGAAGAGTTGGTCCACCGGAGTACCGTCAGTGACCCTCGTCCCTGAGGATACGATTCAGTGGGGGATTATGATGATGAGGAGGATAGTTATGGTGATGATGGTGGTGGTGAGGATGATGATGATGAGGAGGAGGAGGTTGAGGAAGGGGAGGCGGCGGAGGATGAAGAGTTGGTCCACCGGAGTACCGGTCAGTGACCCTCGTCCCTGAGGATACGATACAGTGGGGAATTGTGAGGAGGAGGAGGTTAATGATGGTGATGATAGTGATGGTGATGAGAAGGAAGAAGAGGAGGTGGTGGAGGAGGAGGAGGAGGAAGAGCAAGAGGAGCAAGAGAAGGAGGAGCAGGAAGAGGAGGAAAAAGAGGAGGATTTGGACCAGCGGGGTACCCTCATCGACCCCGTCCCTGCAGAAACCGCGAGGATCATGCTGATGATAGTGATAGTGATGATCGCGATCACAATGAGGAAGAGGAGGAGAAGGAGGAGGATTTGGACTAGCGAGGCACCCTCATCGACCCTGTCATTGCATAAATCGTCTGGAAAAGGATAATGATAACGATAGTGGTAATGATGATAATGATGACGATGAGTAGGAGGTGGAGGATGAGATGGTCCAGCGGAGCACCGTCACGATCCTGTCCCTAGCAGATACAGTGGGGATCGTGATAATGATAATCATAGTGATGATGATGATGATGATGATGATGATGGTGATGATGGTGATGACGTTGATGATGATAAAAGGAGGAGCAGCAGCAGGAGCTGGACCAGCTGGGCACCTTCACCGACCCCGACATCGCGAAAACCACGTGGATATGGATATTGATAACGATAGTGATGATGATAATACTGATGAGAAGGAGGAGGAGGAAAAGCAGGAGGAGCAGGAAGAAGAGGAGAAAGAGGAGGCGGAGCAGGAGGAACAGGAGGATTTGGACCAGAGGGGTTCAATCATTGACTGAGGAGTCTTTGCAGAAACTGTCTGGAAGAAGATAATGATAATGATGGCGGTAAAGATAAGGATGGAATTGGGGATGATGATGATGATGAGGAGGAGGAGGAGGAGGAGCAGGAGGAGGAAGAATTGGTCCGGCGGAAAACCGTCGGGGACCCCGTCTTTGCAGATGCTGTGGGGCTCATGATAATGATGATGATGATGATGATGATGATGATAATGAGGAGGAGGAGGAGGAGGAGGAGGAGGAGGAGGAGGAGGAGGAGGAAGAAGAGGAGCAGCAGCAGCGTGAGGATTTGGACCAGCGGTGTACCCTCAAAGACCCCGTCATTGCAGAAATCGTGTGGATAAAGATATTGATAACGATAGTGATGATGATGATGATGATGATGAGGAGGAGGAGGAGGAGGAGGAAGAAGAAGAAGAGTTGGTCCAGCAGTGCACCGTCAGCTACCCCGCTCCTGCATATGCAGTGGGGGTCATGACAATGATATCCATAGTGATGAGGAGGAGGAGGAGGAGGAACAGCAGCAGCAGCAGCAGGAGGAGGAGGAAGTGGAGGAAGATCAGGGGAGGAGCAGAATGATTTGGATCAGCGGGGTACCCTCATCGACCTCGTCATTGCAGGAACCGTGTGGGTAAGAATAATGATCACTATAGTGACGATGATCTTATGAGGAGGAGGAGGAGGAGCAGGAGGAGGAAAAGAGGTAGGTGGAGCAGGAGGGGGAGGAGGAGGAGGAGGAAAAGGGGTAGGTGGAGCAGGAGGGGGAGGAGCAGGAGGAGGAAAAGAGGTAGGTGGAGCAGGAGGAGGAGTAGGAGGAGGAAAAGAGGTAGGTGGAGCAGGAGGGGGAGGAGGAGGAGGAGGAAAAGGGGTAGGTGGAGCAGGAGGAGGAGTAGGAGGAGGAAAAGGGGTAGGTGGAGCAGGAGGGGGAGGAGGACGACGAAGAGGAGATGGATTTGGTTCGGCGGAGCACTGCCAAAGGAAACAGTGTGGGTCATGATAATGATGACGGTAGTGGTGATACTACTACTACTACTACTACTACTGCTGCTGCTGCTGCTGCTGCTGCTACTACTACTGCTGCTGCTACTACTACTACTACTACTGCTGCTGCTGCTACTACTACCACTACTACTACTACTACTACTACTACTACTACTACTGCTGCTGCTGCTGCTGCTGCTGCTGCTGCTGCTAATAATAATAATAATAATAATAATAATAATAATAATAATAATAATAATAATAACTGCGATGATGATGATGATAGTGTGTGTGTGTGTGTGTGTGTGTGTGTGTGTGTGTGTGTGTGTGTGTGTGTGTGTGTGTGTGTGTGTGTGTGTGTGTGTGTGTGTGTGTGTGTGTGTGTGTGTGTGTGTGTCCGCGAGCGCGCGGGCACTCACGCACTTTCCTATGCATCATGATTATAAATAATAAATGTCATCCATTCATTCAATTACTCACTCTATACACTCACAATTAATCAATCGGCATCTGCACAACAAACGCACAAATCATTGTCGGGGGTGCTCTTCCCTGGCGTTCTACAGACACAAACAAACAAAAAACAAAAAACAAAACAAAAGCAAACCAACAAATTAAAAAAAAAACAAAAAAACAAAAAAGAAAAAAAACAACCTCAAAAGCCACCAAATGCCACAACGTCATTGCCAGCACAGACGATACACAGAGACTCTCTCCAATGAGAAAACCCGACACCTTGTCTGGCACAACAAAGGCTTCCACGTTCCCTGCTCCTAGCGCTCAGCCGCTCCACTAGGGAGCATGTCTATACCCCCCAACCCCACCCCCTGACCCTCCCAGGTCTAAGTGCCACCTAGGTCTTCTTTTATCTATGTGGTCAACAGTGGTCAGGAGCGACAAGCAGTTGTCAGCAATGGTCAACACCAGTTAATAGAAGGTCAGCTCATGGCCAGAGTTTGCCAATAGGTCCGGCGACTGCATGATCTTACGTAATGTATTTTCAACACTTCGTGGTCAACAAAGGTTGAACAGTCGTCAAAACCCGCAAATATATCATGATGATGCACAAACAAAAGTATCGCAAACTGACCATTTTGGAGTTGCAGTCATTAGCGGTCAGAAGGAGCCATAGACTTCAGGGGAATACAGACGTGGGGTACAAAGGGGTACATAGAGCTTGGGGAATGTAGACTTGAGGGAACAGAGACCTGACAGAAAGTAAATGTGTGTGTGTGTGTGTGTGTGTGTGCTCACCAGTGATAATTATATCGTTTGTGCTTTATGGTTGATTTCGTACAGATGTTAATTTCAAAGTCGTGGGGTCATTTCGTCTTCTTCGTTTTCTCCTCCTCTTCCTCTTCCTCCTACTCCTCCTCCTCATCTTCCCTTCCTCCTCCTTCTTCGTTTTCTCCTCCTCCTCCTCCTCCTCCTCCTCCTTCTTCTTCTTCTTCTTCTTCTTCTTCTTCTTCTTCTTCTTCTTCTTCTTCTTCTTCTTCTTCTTCTTCTTCTTCTTCTTCTTCTTCTTCTTCTTCTTCTTCTTCTTCTTCGTCTTCTTCGTCGTCGTCGTCGCCGTCGTCGTTGTCGTCTTTGTTTTCTTTTTTTTTTAATCATCGTTCGTGGGCTGCGACTCCGACGTTCAGTCGTATGACTTTTGCGTGTATAACCGTTTTTATTCCCGCCATAGGGGGATGGGGGTGGAGGTGCTTGCCATGTATGCTCTTATTTCCATAACCCGCCGAAATCTGCTGACATGGATTACGGGATCTATAACGTGCGTATCTGATCTTGTGCATGTATATATACACGAAAAGAGATCAAGCGCTAGCAGGTCCACACATCCGTGGAAGTGGAAGATCAGAACCACCGTGTGCCGTGACCGGGATTCGAACTCGGGGACCCTCTGATTGAAAGTCCAACGCTTTAACTATTCGCATGTTACGCCCGTCGGGTCGGGAGGTCATTTCAGGAAAAGGGTCAGAGTCTTCCTGGCCTTCTCCATAAATGCTCCATGGGGTTTATTTGACGGTGGGGTTATTCTCGGGGCATCGCACCGGTACCGGCCAGTCTTTTCCCCTTTGTCCCCCCCCCTCCCCCCCCCACTCCCATGCTTCTCCCTCCCCTCCTTACATGTTCCGCAGGTCATTTTTTTTAAAAGAGAAACCCAAGAGTTGTTTACACACTTTCCTTGTTCCTCATTTAGCTTGAAAGGAAATGTTTTTTGTTAAGTAGAATTAAAAGGACAAGAAGGTAGACGAAAAAGAAGAAGAAAAAGCTTTTCATTTGAATTTCTTTTTGCTGATGGCAGATAATTATATGTCATTTTCAGCAGCAGTAAGTGTAAAGAGCTTAGCAACAATATGCGCTGCTCTCTCTCTCTCTCTCTCTCTCTCTCTCTCTCTCTCTCTCTCTCTCTCTCTCTCTCTCTCTCTCTCTCTCTCTCTCTCTCGTGGAGAAGATTTTTTTTCTTCTCTCTTTCACCCCTTTCCATTAGATGATTATATATGTGCTATTGTAACCGATGTAGTTTAGCAAGGACAGATGCCTAAAATCTTAATTTTTGAATAAAAACCGTTTTTGAGTTCTGAGTTCTCTCTATCTGTCTCTCTCTATCTATCTCTCTATATCTGTCTCCCCTCTCTGTGTCTATATGTATCTATCTGTCTTAGTCTCTGTCTCTGTCTCTGTTTCTCTCTCTCCCTTTCCATCGTTAAATTCATTTATGCATGCTAAATAACACATACAGCATTGCCAGATCAAACTGATCTTGCTGATGTCATGTACAAAACCAGATGAATAACGTTGTTGTTATTTTTCTTTTGCCTTTCTATCAGGCTTTCAGAGATATATTTACAGAGAGAAAAACAAAACGGTTCATTGTGTTGCAGACACAGTTCTCTGATTTCACTGTTTACGTATAAAGTTATGCTTGTATTGTTCAGGGACTGACAATTTTCTATAAAGGGAAGGTGAGCATTTTTAAAGTTTTTTTTTTTTTTCACGGTGTGGTACAGACAGACACAAAGATCCAGACAGAAAGAGAAACAAACACAGAAGTACAGATTATGAGAGAGACAGACAGACAGAGGTATCACACACACACACACACACACACACACACACACACAGAGAGAGAGAGAGAGAGAGAGAGAGAGAGAGAGAGAGAGAGAGAGAGAATGAATGAATGAATAAATGAATGACTCTTTATTCATTTTCCAACGGTGGAGATATTAGCATACTGGCCGTATTACACATCGACCGTAATTCTAGGAGACACACACAAACATGATTATCATATACATTCATATACATATATAAATGTTATATCCAACACATGCATACATGTACATGGATAATGCGGCATCAGACTCAGAGACATTTACATCGCTCATATCTTTACGAAACGGAAGCGTGTAACACACACACACACACACACACACACACACACACACACACACACACACACACACACACACACACACACACACACACACACACACACACACGCACACACACACACACACACACACACACACACACACACACACACACACACACACGGAAGACAGAGAGAGAGAGAGAGAGAGAGAGAGAGAGAGAGAGAGAGAGAGAGAGAGAGAGAGAGAGAGAGAGAGAGAGAGAGACGGGGGGGGGACTTACGAGACAGTTGCCCGTTTCTGGCGCCGACGCTACTATCGTCCTTCGCCCTCTCTGGGGGATTGGCCACTGCAACACACAGACAGCATGACAACATTTCATTTTCAGCAACACACAGACAGCATGACGACATTTCATTTTCAGCAACACACAGACAGCATGACGACATTTCATTTTCAGCAACACACAGACAGCATGCCGACATTTCATTTTCAGCAACACACAGACAGCATGACGACATTTCATTTTCAGCAACACACAGACAGCATGACGACATTTCATTTTCAGCAACACACAGACAGCATGACGACATTTCATTTTCAGCAACACACACACAGCATGACGACATTTCATTTTCAGCAACACACAGACAGCATGACGACATTTCATTTTCAGCAACACACAGACAGCATGACAACATTTCATTTTCAGCAACACACAGACAGCATGGCGACATTTCATTTTCAGCAACACACAGACAGCATGACGACATTTCATTTTCAGCAACACACAGACAGCATGACAACATTTCATTTTCAGCAACACACAGACAGCATGACAACATTTCATTTTCAGCAACACACAGACAGCATGACAACATTTCATTTTCAGCAACACACAGACAGCATGACGACATTTCATTTTCAGCAACACACAGACAGCATGACGACATTTCATTTTCAGCAACACACAGACAGCATGACGACATTTCATTTTCAGCAACACAGACAGCATGACGACATTTCATTTTCAGCAACACACAGACAGCACGACAACATTTCATTTTCAGCAACACAGACAGCACGACAGCATTTCATTTTCAGCAACACACAGACAGCATGACGACATTTCATTTTCAGCAACACACAGACAGCATGACAACATTTCATTTTCAGCAACACACAGACAGCATGACAACATTTCATTTTCAGCAACACACAGACCGCATGACGACATTTCATTTTCAGCAACACACAGACAGCATGACAACATGTCATTTTCAGCATCACACAGACAACACGACAACATTTCGTTTCCAGCAGCACACAACAGGTACAGCGTACCAACATTATTTTTTTGTGTGTGTTGTTATTGTTGCTTTTTTAGCAATACGCAGGCAATATGGCTGACATTCATCATTTTAGCAACACACAGGCAATATAAATATCCACAGTCTTCAAGTTTTAGGAACACTCAGATAACATATTATGCACATTCGTCATTTGGCAACATGCAGGCAACAGATCCTGCATTGTGTGCGTCGAATGCATGTGTGGATGCATGCATGCATGTGTGTTTTTATTATACGTACGAATTTGTATGCGCATGTATATATTTGTTGTGCATAATTGTCAGTTAAGGACTGAGTGTGTTTCGTATGCGTGTCTGTGTGGATTGCAAATCACTTTGTGCAATGATGAAAGCACTGATAAATGTCCGGTTATTATTAATATTGATTTTTCATTATCATCATTATTATCCACATTCTTCAATTTTAACAAGACTCAGATAACAAATTGTGTGCTTCATCATTTAGCAACACACAGACAACGTATCCACATTCATCATTTAACAACTCTCAAACATTATGGCAACATTCATTTTTATCCAGCACAAACACACATACATATAGAAATACACACGTACAAACACATATATACAAACACACACACACACACACACACACACACACACACACACACACACACACACACACACACACACACACACACACACACACACACACACACACACACACACACACACACACACACAACTACAAGATCCAGTCAGAGTTGATCAGATTTTCTCCCGCCCTGCCAAAAAGCTTTGATTTCCCAACGGAGTTTTGTTCCGAAAAGTCGGTCCTTTTTGTCCTCCACAGAAAGTTCCTTAAGGGGCCGGGTTGGTGTAGGGGTGGGGGGCTTGGGGGTCGGGGTGGGGGTCTGGGGAGGGAAGGGGGCCATTAACATACTAGGTCACTGCATGACAAGCACAAACCTAGAGACGTCTGCTAGAACCACCACCGACATACAGATAAATGACGTCTGGTACCAGCAGCTAGTCACTGGAAGATGATGGAGTGGTGGCCCAGAGGTAACGCGTCCGCCTAGGAAGCGATAGAATCTGAGCGCACTGGTTCGAATCACAGGCACAGTCGCCAGTATTTTCTCCCCCTCCACTAGACCTTGAGTGATGGTCTGGACGGTAGTCATTCGGATGAGCTGATAAACCGAGGTCCCGTGTGCAGCATGAGTTTAGTGCACGTAAAAGAACCCACGGCAACAAAAGGGTTGTCCCTGGTAAAAATTCTGTTGAAAAATCCATTTCGATAGGAAATCAAATAAAAAATATTGCATGCAGGAAAATATACCAAAAAATTGGTGGCGTTCTCGGTGTAGCGAAGCGCTCTCCCTAGGGAAAGCAGCCCGAATTTGACACAAATAAATCTAAAATTAGTTATACAATACAATACAATACAATACAATACAATGTCTCTGGCACCTTAACCATCGTCATTCCTGTTGATAACCTCTCTGCAGTCTGAGCGCACCCCACCATAGAGTTATTCCCTTTCCCATTGCCCATGAAGATGCGGAAAGCCGCAAATTGTTGTGTGTGGTTTTTTTTGTTGTTGTTGTTTTGTTTTTTTTTTGGGGTGGGTGGGTGGGGAGTGTGTGTGTGTGGGGGGGGGGGGGGGGGGGGGGGGGGGGGCTCGTGAGGTGAGGATAAGGGGGGAGCAATATAATAAGAAAATGAATTGCTGGGGTGAGGTTTTGTTCAGCGTCGAGGGTGAAAACTGTGTGTGTGTGTGTGTGTGTGTGTGTGTGTGTCTGTGTCTGTGTCTGTGTCTGTGTGTCTGTTTGTTTGTCTGTCTGCCTGTTTTAATGTACTGTAGTGGCAATCAACAGGTATACAGTAACCGGCAAACTGTATAATTATTCATAGTGTCGACACGTCCTAAAATGGGGTGTGGTGGGAAGGGGAGGGGGGGGCGACAAAATATCCACACAACGAAGCTTGCGAGGATCCTTATGTACATGGATGCCATTCGGGATGTATCATTTTATATTCTAGAAAGTTTCACATAGTTGTGTTGTTGTTATTGTTTTTCACACACACACACACACACACACACACACACACACACACACAGAGAGAGAGAGAGAGAGAGAGAGAGAGAGAGAGAGAGAGAGACGAGAGAGAGAGAGAGAGAGAGAGAGACACACACACACGCCTGTATAGCCTTTTGCGTCTCCCACTAGCTGGTCCTCCGCATGCTTTGTTTTTTGTCAACCCAGAAGATGAGGGGGAAAAGAAACAAACACACACTTTTATCCCACAAAGAATTCTTCTTCATATGAATGTGCATGACACCCACCTATCCTGTGGAATATTTACCATGCTTGATCAAATCGGCCCCTAACACGCAGATTGTTTTGTTGTTGTTGTTGTTGTTGTTGTTCTGTTGTTGTTGTTTTTTTTAACACACAGCTCTGGATATTTGTTTTTGTTGACATAGAAGATGTGTTTGTTTGTATTGATCAAGGAGAGAGAGAGAGAGAGAGAGAGAGAGAGAGAGAGAGAGCGAGAGAGAGAGAGAGAGAGAGAGAGAGAGAGAGAGAGAGAGAGAGAGAGAACACTGAACACTGAACACTTTAATGTCAATAGCTTTACAGCCCTAATGACATGGGGGTTCACAATACAAATAACAACATGCATCAATAGTAATAATATTGATGAAAACCAAGAGAGAGAGAGAGAGAGAGAGAGAGAGAGAGAGAGAGAGAGAGAGAGAGAGAGAGAGAGAGAGAGAGAGAGAGAGAGAGAGATCCCATTGGACCACTGAGAATTCTTCTTCACTTACATGTTGTGCATGCAATGCACGACTTTGTTTTTTGCAGTATATGCATTAGGGGTAGGGGGCTGGGGGGGAGGGGGGGCGGGGGATGGGCATCCTTCCGAGAATTCTTCTTCATCTTTATGTTACACATGCAATGCACAATTTTGTCGTTTGCAGTATATACATGAAAGGGGGTTGGGAGGGGAGGGGAGTGGGCATCCTTCCAAGAAATCTTCTTCATCTTTATCTTACGCATGCAATGCCCAGCTTTGTCGTTCGTAATCGTGTGCCTTAGAGGAAGGGACTGGTGGGCCCAGAGTGGTGAGTGTAGCTGCATGCACACTTTAGCTAATCGTAGCGTCCATAGTCGGGCGTGACTGACTATCATACATCCCTCGGAGAGGATGG
>NC_134876.1:60140717-60150717 GCF_041734735.1 Babylonia areolata
CTTGTTATTTTGCTAAGGGGAGAGGATCTTGATATCGTTTCCCCTTGTCAGTGTCGCTGTCTCTGTTGCGTTGATGTTTCTCTGTCTGTCTCTCTGTCTCTCTCTCTCACACGCACGCACACACACACACACACACACACACACACACACACACACACACACACACACACACACACACACACACACACACACAAACACACACACACACACACGCGCACACACACACACACACACACACACACACACACACACACACACAAACACACACACACACACACACACACACACACACACACACACAAACACACTCACACACTACCTCTCCTCCCTCCCTCCTCCTCCTCACCCACGTATTTCATTGACATTGAAACAGATATCGATCACCCAAAGACATAGTCCCTGGCTGATGCAAAACGGAGTACTGCTCTCTCTCTCTCTCTCTCTCTCTCTCTCTCTCTCTCTCTCTCTCTCTCTCTCTCTCTCTCTCTCGCTCGCTCGCTCGCTCGCTCGCTCTCTAGAACAAACGAAAAATCAGAAACGATTGAAATTAAGCGAAATATTCTTTAATTAAAGTAATGAGATGTGTAATGGCAGTAAGATACACAGATGAAGTAAACCGAAAAAATCTCAAAGAGAGAAAGAAAGAGAGAAAGTGAGGACGAAAGAGAGAGACGACAGAAAGATAGATAGATAGATAGATAGAGAGATAGATAGATAGATAGATAGATAGACAGATAGATAGATAGACTGACAGATAGATAGATAGATAGATAGATAGATAGAGATAAAAAGACGGAGAGAGAGAGGGAAAATCTCAAACGCAGGTCGCTCGACTGTTGTATTATTCATAAAGGTCATCGCCGTTTAGATAGGAGTACGAATTACGATTATGTTATATACCACACCATCAAGAGTGAGAAGGATAGACAGAGAGAGACAGAGACAGAGACAGAGATAGAGACAGAGATACAGAGACAGAGACAGACAGAGAGCAGAAGATAGACAGACAGTCAGAAAGACATCTAGATGTCATTGTTCATTTGCCAAAACTCCAACCCAGTGTGTATCCCAAGGCTACAGTTAATGTCAAAGGTCGCATAGCCTCTCACGGTCTTCAGGACAGTGAAATTCACATCCATCGTGTCCATGGCTTAGCACAGGAGAGGCTGGTGCGATCCAATCATCTTCTTCTGTTGTTTTAACTCACTCAGTACGGCCAGTCCTCTCTTCTCCTCTACACAGACCACTCGGATGTCCAGTGGGTGTATGAATGACCCAACCTTTAGCTTCCGTTGTCAGAATTGTGGTATTCTTTGTCAACATTCACCTCTTCAGTATAAGAGCCTTCTTCTTGCAATATTTTGATGATGGTAACTGTGGTGAAACGCTGTTAACGTCGTCTCTTTTGCCGTTCGTAGGGAGAGAGTTAAATTAACCTCTCTCAACCGATGTGACTCAGGTACCCGTTCACACCTGGAAGGAATGCAGTGAAGAACTTTTGGAGTAGAAGCGCCTTTCTCTAGGAATCAACACCATGCCGAAACAGGGCCGGCCTCGAACCCTGATCACTGGTAATCTCTGTTTCAGAAGTCAAACACCTAACCGACTGTGTCACGGAGCCTCCAAGGTAGTATTATATGCCCACGCTTCTGAAAGCGTTTGATATCAACCCTGACTCCTGGGAGGAATCTGCAGTGGACCGTGACAAATGGCGCGCTGCTGTGCACAAAGGTGCCAAGTTGTGCGAGGCCAACAGGACTGCTGCAGCTGTTCAGAAGAGGCAGGCCAGAAAGTCACGGGCAAACAAGCTCCCTGACAATGATATGCCTGTCTTTGTCTGCCCCAACTGTCAGCGAACATTTCGTGCGCAGATTGGACTATTCAGCCATCTGTGCACTCACAGATAGATTCATGAGCATCCCCCCCCCCACCACCACCACCCCTCCCCCCATCCCCCAGCTGGATGACAACGATGGTCATCATCGATCTCGATGGACACACACCACCATATGCCCAAAGTGTTAAATCAGCACTCTGCCTCAGCGGAGTTTGCAGTCAACTTCTATTAGTCAACCGGAATCCATATAACCCCTTTCCTAATCAACTCACCCCATGCTGCAATAATGATTTCGGACATAGCAGTTATCAATTAATAATCATTATCCCGAATATTCCGCTTCATCAGCCAAAGCCTTTTAAGTCTTCCATGATAATGGTATAATGCAATTATCCAAGACATTCGAAGCGGCACCCCCCCCCCCCCCCCCCAACCCCTCTACCCCTCGCCCCCACCTCCCTCCCCATACCCCTTCCCTCCTCCATTCTCTTCTTTTTCTTTCTGTCTTTTACCAGCGGGCCCGCACTTGTTTGATAGGATGTTAAGGTGTCGACACATGACACGTCTATCCCATAAGAATAAGCCACAAAAAAAAAAAGAGAGAAAAAGAAAAAGAAAAAAAAAAGTTACAATGACGGCAACAACAGTAAAAATACTTATATAGCAGAGAAAAATCAAAACGCTTGCACGCTTGCACGCCTGCCGTCTTTGAAGGGTTGAAATCCTTATCCAACCCCTCCACCCCCCCCCCCCTCTCCACCCCCCCTTTTTTTTTTCTTTTTTTTTTAATCAAGCGTTCTTACAATGAGGATTAGATAACAGAAGAGTTGTTTCCTTGAAGGTGTTTTTCCCCCGATATACAAACAGACAGTCAGACAGACAGACAGGAAGACAGTTTTTATTGTTTGTTTGGTGTGTTTTTTTGTGTGTGTGTTTCTTGGTGTGTGTTTTTGACATGTACATGGATGGATGCATGGATGGAAGGATAAAAAAATGATGTCTAGCCAGATAGCAAGATAAACAGACATTGACTGGGCAGACACAGTCAGCGAGAGACAGAGAGAGAGAGAGAGACAGAGAAAGAGGGAAGGGGGAGAAGGAGAGGGACACACAGACAGAAGCAGAGAGAGAAAGAGAAAGAGAAAGAGAGAGAGAGAGAGAGAGAGAGAGAGAGAGAGAGAGAGAGAGAGAGAGAGAGAGAGAGAGGTTGGACGGAAGGACTAAAACAGAGACTGAAATAGAGACCGAGGGTAAAGAGCTGAGACCGTGAAAACCACCCTCTGCTTCAGCCACATTTCACACACACACACACACACACACACACACACACACACACACACACACACACACACACACACACACACACACACACACACACAGTCAAGCACACACACACTCATTAACACACGCACACACACACACACACTCACTAACACACACACACACACAAACACCAATACACACACACACACACACACACACCCCCCACAAACACACACACCCCCACACACACAAACAAACAAACACCAACACACCAACACCAACACACACACACACACACACACACACACACACACACACACACACACACACACACACACACACACACTTCCTATAATATCTGTGAAAATCAAGTGTTTAATCCCCACGCTTTCTAATCTAATCACTCACGTTGAAATAATGAGATCAGACACAGCAGCACTCATCGACATATCCTGCTAACTAATCCGCTTTGTCAATCAAGCCGGGTTTGTTTGATTTTTGGGGGGGTTTTTTGTGTGTTTTTTTTTAAGTCATCGGTGAGTGGACTAATGCGGTTAATCATCAGGATAATAATCAAGATATTCTGAGGTGCACTGTCCCGACCACACCACGTAACCCCAAGCTTCCTTCTTTTGCTCACTTCCTTTTTTTTATACTAATTTTGTGGATTTTGAGAGAGAGAGACAGAGAGAGACAGAGACAGAGAAAGAGAGAGAGAGAGAGAGAGAGAGAGAGAGAGAGAGTGTGTGTGTGTGTGTGTGTGTGTGTGTGTGTGTGAGTGAGTGTGTGTGTGTGTGTGTGTGTGTGTGTATGTGTGTGTGTGTGTGTCATTTGTGTACAGTGTAAATAGAACAGGGGACAGCACTGTACCTTGGGGTGCACTAGTAGAAATAGAGTTTAGAGAAGAGTGGGCAGAATGTAAGCGGACGGACTGAGTTCTATTGAGAAGAAAACTTACTATCCAAAGAGTAAGCTTCGGATCAACATCCAAGCCTAGCAGTTTGAGGGCAAGGAGATGAGGTTGTATTGTGTTAAAAGCAGAAGAGAAGTCAACAAAAAAGATACGAACAAAAGATCCTGTGTTATTCAAATGAAGGAAAGCATTATGAAGGAGAGTTAGGATAGCATCGTCAGTACTTCTGTGTGATTTATAAGCAAACTGAAGAGAGTCAGACTGCTGTTCAGTGAAAGAAAGAAGATGGCGGAGAACAATTTTTTTTCAAAGCATTTCATCACTATTGAAGTCAGGGCAACAGGACGGTAATCATTTAGTGCGGCTGGGTTCTTTTTCTTGGGGATAGGACAGATGGTAGATTTTTTCCAGATGCTGGGGACAGAGCAGTCCTTCAGAGACCAGTTGAACATTTTACAGAACACGTCACACAAGTGGGAAGCATATGTATGTTTTCAGTAATCCTCCGCAGATATTGTCGGGGCCAATTGCCTTCGTGACATTCAGTTTTAAAAATAAAGATTCAACAACATTTGCATCGATCTCAAAGTCCTTACCTGTGTTCCTATCTTTGATCTTTTCCTGCAACTGTGAGATAACACTATCCAGTTCCCTTCCCAGATCATTCCTTTCAAAGCCACAGTAAACATCATTCAGTTTGTTTGAAAAATTAAGCTGTTAATCCCTTTTCATTTCACAAGCTATTGTTTTCCTTTTCGTTTCTCCAGTGATAATTTTTAACCCATCCCATGCATCTGCCATTTTTCCTGTCTGAAACTGTTGCTCTACTTTTGATTTGAATTCCCTCTGTCCCCTACATAATTCCCCTCTAAGCTTCTTTTGCATCAGTTTCCTATCCTTCTTGTTCCCTGACTGAAATGCTACCTTTTTCTCGTTTAAAATGGCTTGGAGAGACTTTGAGATCCATGGTTTGTTGTTGGGGAAAAGGTGTGTGTGTGTGTGTGTGTGTGTGTGTGTGTGTGTGTGTTTACAACGGCCGCAGTTGTTGGGTGGATCGACCTACCTACCTACCCACCTGTCTATCTTTTTCTATGTATGTATGTATGTATGTATGTATGTATGTATGTATGTATGTATGTATGTATCTGTCTATCTATCTATCTGTCTGCTGTCTGTCTGTCCACTAGTCCGTCGTTTCGTTCATTCATTCATTTCATTGCTTTATTTGTTTATTCATCTATCTGTTCATTCATTGAAACCTTATTCATTCATTCATTCATTCATTCATCTAGTTTCACGTTATTCTTTTTCTATTATTTATTCTTTCCTTTTTTTTCTTCATTTTTCTTTTCCTCCATATAATGAGGCAACTTTGCAAACGTTATTTTCACAATGATGGAAGAGTTGTTCAACTGCGTTTATGTCCAACACCATTTTGTGATCAGACAGACATCAAAACACGCAGACAGAGAGGCAGACAGAAAAAAAACCCAACAACATATGATTATACAAGAAGATAGACAGGCAAAGAGATAGACAGACAGGCAGACAGACAGACAGACAAACAGACAATGAACAGTAAGAAAAAAACGGGCAGTATTGAACTTCATTTATTATTTTCTTGTGAGATATCCTTTTATACACCTCTACCTCTTTTGCTTTGATTTCTTCCTTTCACCCCCCCCCCCTTCCCTCCCCTCCCAACCCATCTTCAATTAACGATTATGTCTGCAGGTATTCTTTTGTTGTTGCTTTTCTTCTTCTTTGCTTTTTCCTTCTACCCGCAAACCAGATAGGGACGAAATGATTTATTATATGACAATGCCATATTATTCGCTGATAGGGGAAATAGGGGAACGATGGAAATGGAATGAGGTCGGGAGGGTGAAGGGAGGTTAGGGTTGGGGTGGGAGGGGTGGGGTGGGAGAAGGGGGCTGGGGGCGGGGGGTCGCGGAGGGGTGGGGGTGGGGCAGGACGGGTCCATCATATCCAGCATCGCAGAATATTCACCCTAGCTCCCACTCGCCTTATACCTCCCACCCACACGCACGCACGCACATACACATGTACACACACACACACACACACACACACACACACACACACACACACACACATACACACACGCACGCACGCACACAAACCCGCCCCTTAGTGCAGTCTATTCCCACTGCATTCTTCCCTGCCAATCTCAGCGGTTTCTCATTGGTCCATTCTTGATAAGGGTTCCTCGATTTAGCCGTCATCCATTGTACGTACATTTCCCGATGTTTTTCTTCTTCTTCTTCTTCTTCTGGAACTAGTCCGTTGGTCACCTCCAAGTCGTATGATAAAGTGATTTCCCTTTTAGTCAATTATGTATCTTCTGGCACCTTTGTTTTTTCTCTCTCTTCTTCTTCTTGGTAATCCAAGGAGAGAGGGGCCAGGCTATTATATTAATAGTCCGCTCTGACCTCATCCATCCACCGAACCCCGTCACCCCTCCTCCCCTCTGCATCAGCCTCATTGGCATTGAGGTGATCGATCATGGAAAGGGAGAGAGTGAGTGAGAGAGAGTGAGAGAGAGTGATAGTGAGTGAATGAGAGAGAGAGAGCTAAAGCGAGAGACAAAGAGAGATAGAGAGGGAGGAAAAGAGAGAGGGAGGAAAAGAGCGAGAGAGGGTGGGGGGTGAGAGAAAGGGAGGGAGGGAGGTACAGACAGCCACAGACGGACACATAAGCAGACACAGATGGACAGAGATAAACAGACACAGATATAACTACGGTTTAGCCTGCAGTGCACAACACACACACACACACACACACACACACACACACACACACACACACACACAAACACACCTCAACCCCCTCCCCCTCGCCCCTCGCCCCTCCCCCCCACACACACCCATCCTATCCACCTCGCGTTCTTTGTAGCCCACCCACCATCCTCCTCACACCTGCCTCACACCTCTACCTCCTCCCCTCTCACACCCATGTCCCAAACTCCCTGATGGTAAAATCAGGATACAATGGTTGAGAGTGGTAGTCCTGTATGAGGGTTGTTTTTTCTTCGTGTTGAGCATACCGTGAATCGTCCTCTATGTTTGGGTAAAGGGTGGAGATTTTTACGATCTCCCAAGTCAACATGTGTGCAGTCCTGCTAGTGCCTGAACCCCCTTCGTGTGTATATGCAAGCAGAAGATCAAAATAATACGCACGTTAAAGATCCTGTAATCCATGTCAGCGTTCGGTGGGTTATGGAAACAAAAAACATACCCAGCATGCACACCCCCGAAAACGGAGTATGGCTGCCTACATGACGGGGTAAAAACGGTCATACACGTAAAAGCCCACCCGTGTGCATACGAGTGAACGCAGAAGAAGTCCTCTATATTTAATATACAAAACGAAACGAAATGAAACAAAACAAAACGAAACGTTCAAGAAACAAAAACAAAACTTATATATATATATATATATATATATATATATATATATATATATATATATATATTCTTTTTTTTTTAAATCAATACGAAGCAATACTATCTTGAAAATTACTGATCAACCACAACTTTGGAGGGAGTCTTATTCATTTTTTTTAATTTTTTTTAATTCATTTTTTTTATCTGGTAGGAAGATGGTGTCAGATATTTTAATCTTTCTTAATAATTATTAAGCGTCCTTTCAGTATAAGTGGTTTTCGATGAAAAACAAACAAACGAACAAACAAAACCTCGGGAGGAACTGACACTATATATATGACAAAACGTTAGACAATCACTTACACTATATATGACAAAACGTTAGACAATCACTTACACTATATATGACAAAACGTTAGACAATCACTTACACTATATATGACAAAACGTTAGACAATCACTTACACTATATATGACAAAACGTTAGACAATCACTTACACTATATATGACAAAATGTTATACAATCACTTACACTATATATGACAAAACGTTAGACAATCAGTACTCTGGGCTTTTCCGTTTAAAACAGAGATCAAAATGTGTCCGATATACATCCACATAAGGATCAGCACCCAGACTTTATACCAGACGAGGGTGTCTGCTGCTGCTGTTGCTGTTGTTGTTGCTGTTGTTGCAGTTTATGGTCAAGCACCTTTTATGAGCTCTTCGATCTCTCTCTCTGTCTCTCTATGTCTCTGCCTCTCTCTCTCTCTGTTGTGAATCTGTTTCTGTCTCTGTCTCTCTGTCTCTGTCTCTCTATGTATCTGCCTCTCTCTCTCTCTGTGTTGTGAATCTGTTTCTCTCTCTCTCTCTGTCTCTGTCTCTCTGTCACTGTCTCTCTCTTTCTCCCAAAGCATCCGTCTCTCTCTTACTCTCTGTGTAAGTGTGCGAGTGTGTTAGTGGGACAAGCCAGGATTGACGAGGTGTCTGCTGCTGTTGTTGCATGCAGCAGTGCAGTGACGGAGTATCCTTTACAGGGGGTCTTCGATCTGTGGCCTGACAAGATCTGGCAGCAACAGCATTATCATCATCACTGTCTGTCCATCTTTTTTTGTCTGTATGCCTGTCTCTCTCTCTCTCTCTCTCTCAGTCTTTCTCTGAATCTCATTATGTCTTTGTCCCCTCTCTTTATCTGTCTGTCTGTTGGTCGGTCGCTTTGCTTTTGTGTGTATCTCTGTCTCTGTCTCTATCTTGTCTGTCTGTTTGTCTGTCTGCTCCACCCCCAACCCTCTCTCTCTCTCCCTATCTGTTTCTCTCCCTCTAGTCTCTCTCTCTCTCTCTCTCTCTCTCGCCCCGCTCTCTGTCTCTGACTCTGTCTGTCTGTCTGTCTGCCTGTCTCTCTATCTCTCTCAATCACTCTCTCCCTCTTAAAAGTGATAATCACAATAACATAAATTTTTCAGTTCCTAATGGCAGGGGATATCACAAGTCTCTCTCTCTCTCTCTCTCTCTCTCTCTCTCTCTCTCTCTCTCTCTCTCTCTCTCTCTTTCGCAATTCCTCCCTCCCTTCTTAAAAAAAAATATCACAATAACATAAATCTTTTAGTTCCTAATGGCAGAGGATATTATACGTTGCCCCCCCCCCCTCTCTCTCTCTCTCTCTCTCTTGTATCTATACCTACATGCAGTGAATTTATTTTATTTCTACCTTTGTGCTTTAATGTTTTTTACTTGTTCGCCTGTAAATTGGATGTTATTACCTGTAACATCTGCATCAGCAAATTAATCACTTTTGTATAAGTACAATGTTAAAGTTGTGTTTCTCTGTTCTCTTTATGTCCGCTATATGTTTCTCACTTCGGTCATGTCTCTATATATAACCATAAGTGTATATATATATATATATATATATATATATATATATATGTGTGTGTGTGTGTGTGTGTGTGTGTGTGTGTGTGTGTGTGTGTGTGTGTGTGTGTGAGTGTGTGTGTGTGTGTGTTGGGTGGAGAGAGTGTGTGCATGCGTATGGATATGAATGTGTGAATGTGTTCGTTTTATTACTTTTTACGATGTTAATGATGATGATGGTGATCATTCTTCGTTGTAGTAGCAGTAGATCTAGCAGTGTTAACAAAACTATTCTTGTTGTGTCGTTATCGTTAATGTTGTCATTGTTATTGTTGTCACAAGGACAAATTGGAAGACTGGACGATGCCTACAACCTTTATCCTTGAGTAATAAAGTTTTTGAATCTCTCTCTCTCTCTCTCTCTCTCTCTCTCTCTCTCTCTCTCTCTCTCTCTCTCTCTCTCTCTCTCTCTCTCTCTCTCCCCTCTCTCTCTCTCTCTCTCACTGTCTCTCTCTCTCCCCCACCCACCCCCAACCCAATCCCCGTCTATTGCTCTCTATGTCTAATCTACTTTTTATTATTTCAAATGTCTTATCTATAATACTTGTGCATAATTTTCTACCCTCATCCCGACTACCTTAATGCTCTCACTCTCCCTACATTCGCCCCCTACCCCTACCACCACCATCGCTTTCTCTTTCTCTTTGCCATGCTAGGGTTTTGATGTT
>NC_134876.1:60155717-60160717 GCF_041734735.1 Babylonia areolata
CAACATCCAGTTGTTTCTGTTTGTTTGTTGTTGTCTTTTTCCTGTCAATGACACACACACAGTTCAATGTTGTGTGAAGTCGATTAAAATAACAATTCCCCATTGGACCATGATCGGCGCTGCTCTGGGTAACAACATACACACAAGTGATGCAGAGAGTATCTCTTGTTTGTTGAACTGTGTAGTCGATGTTAACAGCAATGGATATTTATACAAGAGAGGCAAGGCCTTCAAGACACACTTGTGATACACTGAAAAAAACAATCCAAGCTTTTTATGTAACAAAATGTAATGTTTAAGATGAGAAAGATCAGTTTAAAGCGAATTAAGTCCCCTAACATTAATTACAGAGTAATTTCCCTTTTTTTACTCACTGCACCAAAACGTTTGCAAAATAAATAAAAATTCCATGCTAAGCAAAAGAAGTTCCTGTTTGAACAAAAAATGATAATAATGACTGCACTTGTTGTTGGGTGGGAATATCAGATCAAAGTGCCAAGTTTAGAGAATACAAAAAATATAAATATAACAGTAAATGCAGTTTGCATATAATTAGGCATCATTTTTAAAAACCTTTTTGTGCCCATCCCAGAGGTGCAATATTGTTTTAAACAAGATGACTGGAAAGAACTGATTTTTTTTCTATTTTTATGCCTAATTTGGTGTCAACTGACAAAGTATTTGCATAGAAAATGTCAATGTTAAAGTTTACCACGGACACACAGACACACAGACACACACACACACACACACACACACACACACACAACCGAACACCGGGTTAAAACATAGACTCACTTTGTTTACACAAGTGAGTCAAAAACCATATTTCATATTGATCTATCTATATCAACAAAGCTTCTGTCATTCCTTTGCAAGCGATAATGACAGCGCTCTTAACAATCCACCATCAGATTCTGCAAAACCGATGGCAGTAACATGTCATACGATGCTGTCCAAACATACAGTTAAGTTCGCCATCGAATTCTGCTCAATCAACAGTAAAGGAAAAAAAAAAATCACAGCGGGTATTTTGTAATCGCTATTAACAATGTTCCCTTGAAGTGTGTGCAAATCGGTACAACACTGTTATAATGTACTGTGTAATCTGTTAATGTCCCGTTGAAAGTGTGCAAACCGGCTGTTCTGTTGTGGATAATAATTATGATTATTTTTTTGTCGCTGCTAGCAATGTTCCGTTGAAATCTGTGCAGACCGACATCCGTGGATTATGTTTTATTAGATATTGTACAATCGTCGTTAAAATTGTTCCGTTGAGTACCGTGCAAATCGACTCAAGTAATTTTCGATTTTATAGGGAGCAGTCGATATCAATAACTATTTCAATAAATACTGTGCTAATGGTGTTACCAAAACAAAACTTTTTTTTTAATGATGCATGATCGACGTAAAAAATGGTGTTCTACTAGATACAATGCACTCAGTGGATTACTTTTCAAGCACGCAATCCTGTCAAATATCAGACTGACATTCTGTTTTGCTTGCTATCATCATGTTTTTTGTTTGCGTGTGTTTATGCCTTTGTGTTCTCATCAATGCGTTAATATCATTCTTGATGAGTGCTTGAGCAGAAACAAAGCTTTCCTTCATGAGGAGTTGATATAGCGATACCGAATTGTATTGTATTGTATCGTAAATCGACACCAATATTTGAGCTGGAGACATGTGTCCATCCGGTGTCTGTATAGTGTCCATTTGTAGACAATACAGTCCAAAAGATCATTGCCTTCGGATTGAAAGCCAACCCTCAGCCCCCCCCCCCCCCCCCCCTCCCCGGATCTATAGTAGGCAGCTGACAAGCGAGCATTAATATTGGTCCCCTGAGCAGTGATATAACATCACTACTTGCCGGTTAACTCTGTCCACCAAACTTCCGTCCTCATTAACGATGATGATGGATCCAGAGAACAATGTTTTGGTGATGATGATGATGATGATGATGATGATGATGATGATGATGATACGGATGTTTCCATAACCCAACGAACGCTGACGTGGATTACAGGATCTTTAACGAGCTTATTTGATCTTCTGCGTGCGTGTACACACATGAAGGGGGTTCGGGCAAAGTAGGTCTGCATATTTTGTTGACCTGAGAGATCGGAAAAAAAAGCTCCATCATTTACCTACCAGGCGCCGTTACCGAGATTCGATCCCGGGACCCTCGGATTGAAAGTTGAACGCTTTAACCACTCGGCTATTTGCTTTGTTTTGTCTCTGTTGTATTAATGGAACCGATCGACCATCCATCAAGGCTAGATTACCTGTCTCACACAGAATAAAGTATAAGATCAGCACTCTATGTTACAAATGTATTCACAAATCTGCCCCTTCATATCTCTGTGGCTGCCTTCACCTCAACACTCCATCTCGCTCTCTGCGATCGGCTTCGGGTCCACTCTGTTTGCGCATACCCAGATTCAAACACTCGACTATTGGCCGCCGTTCTTTCTCTGTCTCTGGACCTTGCAATTGGAATGAACCTCCTCTTTCTCTTCGTCAGGTCTCCGCACTCAGCTCTTTCAAGTCTGGTCTTAAAACCCACCTCTTCCCAAAATAGTCTCCCTTCCCTGCCTCTTCCTTGTCGTCGGTTTTTCCAGTTTTAGAGTTATGCATGCGTGTGAATTACTGGTTAGAAAGCGCTTTGATTTGTCTCTGCACAAGATTCAGCGTTGTATCATAATAATAATAATAATAATAATAATAATAATAATAATAATAATAATAATAATAATAATAATACTTCAACCTATGTCAGATAAAGCCAGCCACTCAAAAAAAAAAAAGAAAAACAAAAAGTGTCATCATCACATTCAACGGCAGTTTCAGTTTCAAGGGAGTGTCAAAGCACGCGGACTGAGCCATACGCGCTACACCACATCTGCTAAAAAAAAGAAAAAAAAAAGAAAAAAGAAGGCAACCATGCCTGGACACCCATTACCGCGTCATACCCGAATGAGCGAATAATAGCGTATACAACAAACAGTTCGTATTCGTGAGATATTGAAATACACTTAATAAACATAGGGGCGCCATGACAGATATGGTTAGGCGTTGGACTTCTGATCCAGTGTTCACCAGCGACTCAGGGTTCGAGACCCCGATACGGAATGGTGTAGAGTCCCTTGGGAAAGGGTACTTCGACTTTCCTCACTCCATCCAGGTGTGAATTGGTGCCTGATTTCGGTTTGGTTGGGGGAAGGTTCAGTCGTCTTCTTCTTCGTTCGTGGGCTGCAACCCCCACGTTCACTCGTATGCACACGAATGGGCTTTACGTATATGACCCTTTTTTTTTTAACCCGCCATGTAGGCAGCTATACTCCGCTTTCGGGGATGTGCATACTGGGTATGGTCTTGTTTCCATCACCCCACCGAACGCTGACATGGATTACAGGATCTTTAACGTGAATATTTGATCTTCTGCTTGCGTATACACACGAGGCGGGTTCAGGCACTGACAGCCCTGCACATATGCTGACCTGGGAGATCGTAAAAAAAAAAAAAAAATCTCCATCCTTTACTCTCCAGGCGCCGTCACCGTGATTCGAACCCGGGACCCTCAGATTGAAAGTCCAACGCTTTAACCACTCGGCTATTGCGCCTGTCTGAAGGTTCAGTTAACACGAGAGAAGGAGAGGACTTGGCCCCGCCTTCCTAATCCAATGCCGAGCCCTAAACACACAGTGGATATGAATTCAACTGCTTCTGTGGCCGTTAACTCACTCAGTACGGCCAGTCCTCTCTTCTCCTCTACACAGACCCCTCGGATGTCCAGTGGGTGTCTCAATGACCCAACCTTTAGCTTCCTTCGTCAGAATTGTGGTATTCTTTGTCAACATTCACCTCTTCAGTATAAGAGCGTTCCGCTTGCAATATTTTGATGATGGTAATTGGGGTGAAACGCTGTTAACGTCGTCTCTTTCGCCGTTCGTATGGAGAGAGTTAAAAGGCTGCTGGACCTGTTAACATTCTAATTTACTAAACTTACACTCAACACACAGAAGCATACAGTTTATGACCTATCTAAACACGCCACGAACTTTGTCGTTCTGAGTGAGACACAAGGCAGTGCAAAATAGTTCATGTTTTATGGGGTGGGGTGGGGTTGTGGGGGTGGGGTGGTTGTTAATCGATGGGGAGGGGGATGGGGAGTATGATACCACCAGGTCGTCAGAATCGGGTAATCAACCTGACATGTCAACAAATGGAAAAGGAAAACTTTTAACAACAACAACAACAACAACAGGATATCAGAAATAAAAAGGGACGACAGTGAAATCTTTTTTTCTTCCTTTTTTTTAAAAAGAAAACTTAAATAAATAAATAAATAAATAAATAAATAAATAAATAAATAAATAAGAGAACAGAAAAAAACATGTCTGGAAAAAAATTCAGTCACCCTGGCTCTTTTCGAAATTTTTGAAAACTTCGGAAAATCGGTTAGAAAACCGAGAACTGAAATAAAGTATGAAGGAGGCCACATAATTTTGTTTACATTTGTTTTGCCAAGACTCAGTAATAATTATCCTATCTTTCTTCTTCTTCTTCTTCTTCTTCTTCTTCTTCTTCTTCTTCTTCTTCTTCTTCTTCTTCTTCTTATTATTATTATTATTATTATTTCGCGCTATCTGTTCGGACCACGTTTGCTGTTGTTGTTGTTGCTTTTTTGTCATTTTTTTTCTGGACTGGACTATCGGGCATCTACTAACACTGTAGTATTCTTTCTTCTTCTTTTTTTCTTTAAAAAAGCACAGTATGTATTATGTGTCATATCGACAGTCCTGCATATAGATAAATTATGGTCTCTGCCTCCCTCACTACCTTCCTTCTTTCTTTCCTTCACAAGCACTTCAAGAACACATTCTGAGCAAAGCCAAAACATTTAAAGCCTTTCTTCCTTCCCTCCTTCCTTCCCTCCATCCTTCCTTCCTTCCATCCTCCTCCCTCCTTTCTTCATTCACGAGCACCACAAGAGAACA
>NC_134876.1:60205717-60220717 GCF_041734735.1 Babylonia areolata
TCTCTCTCTCTCTCTCTCTCTCTCTCTCTCTCCTCTCTCTCTCTCTCTCTCTCACACACACACACACACACACACACACACACACACACACACACGTACACACACACACACACACATACACACACACACACACACACACACACACACATACATGTATATGTGTGCAAGAACAACAATATAGCCATCCTCTCAAGGCTCATCAGTGGTTGTGTTTCGCTTGAAAAAAATAAAACTTCTTAATTAACAAAATTTCCTCATTACAGCTTACCCTGGACTCACCACCCCCACCCCCATCCAACCCCTCTCCGCCATCACCACCACAGAGTCCCCCCCCGCTCCCCCACCCTCCCCATCACCTCCCCACCCCACCCCACCCCCACGCACACACACACATGCACACCACATCTCGCCACTTTGCCCACCTTCTTCTCTGTGTTTCTGTCTGTCTGTCTATTCGTCTGTCTATATTTTACTTTGTCTCTTTGTCTCTGTCTCTATGTCTCTCTCTCTGTCTCTCTCTGTCTCTCTCTGTCTCTCTCTCTCTCCCTCTCTCACACACAAACACACACACATACACACACACAGACACACACAGACACACAGACACACAGACACACACACACACACACACACACACACACACACACACACACACACACACACACACAGATGCAGTTTCAAAGACGGAGGCGTCAAAACGTACGGACGGATCCATAAACGCTACACCACATCTGCTTTTAAAAATGTAAATGACACACACACGCGCACACACACACACACACACACACACACACACACACACACACACACACACAAGAGCAGATGCCTGACGCATATTCTAAACCGAACGCGTCCGTCATGGCCTTATAAGCCTGCCATGAATATGTAAAAATGCATATATCCCAAAGGGGGTGTGAGGGGGTATGGGGGGGCGGAGAGGGCGAAAATATTCACAAGAGATAAACGGAGAGACAGACAGAGACAAAATATAAAAAATAAGAATTTTAAAAAAAGACAGAAGAAAATGTTCAATGAAGTTGATACATATTAAGCAGAAAATCGAGCAACCGTGTGGGAAAAGAAACAAAAATAAGATTAAAAAAAAAAAAAGAAAAAAAAAGATAGATAGATAGACTGAGAGAGAAGAAACAGAGAAAATAGAACAACCGGTATACTGACTGGCAGATGGATAGACAAGAGGGACAGGCAGGCAGACAGACAAACACGTAGAGGGACAACAAACAGGCAGACAGGCTGACAGACAAACAGAAAAAAACAACAACAAGAAACTGAACAAAAAAAAAAAAAAAAAAAAAAAAGGATACACTGATAGACTTATAGACAAGCAGATGGCTATCTACAGAGCCAGATACAGATAGATAGATTGACTGACTGATTGATTGACTTTGATTGATTGATTGATTGATTGAGCGATTGATTCCTATGCATCTCCTCTCCACGCACTCTTACCCGAGCTCTCAGAAAGGACCCTTTTTTATACTTTCACACTTCCCTCACCACTCTCCCTGCCCCTTTCCCGTTCTCCTTCTCCACTTCACACACACACACACACACACACACACACACTCCTACTGGAACTCCAACCCCCAATCCCAACCTTTTTTTTTTTTTTTTTTTTTTTTTAACACACTTTCACACCCCACCCCTTACCGCCCTTCCCCTACACCTCCTCTCCACACACATGGAGGATAGTAGTCATTCGGATGAGACGATAAACAGAGATCCCGGGTGCAGCACAGCATGCATGCACTTAGCGCACGTAAAAGAACCCACGGCAACAAAAAGGTTGTCCCTGCTGGCAAAATTCTGTCGAAAAATCCACTTCGATAGGAAATACATCAAAACTGCAGGCAGGAAAAAAAAAAAAAAAGAAAGAAAAAAAATGGGAGGCGCTCTCAGTGTAGCGACGCGCTCTCTCCTGAGGAAGCAGTTCGAATTTCACACAGGGAAATCTGTTGTGACGAAAAAAAAAAAAACAGTAATACAATACACTTCCACCTGAACCCCCACTCCCTACCCAACGCTAGTGCTCTTTAACTGTTTTTGTTGTTGTTGTTTTTTTTGGGTGTGTGTGTGTGTGTGTGTGTGTGTGTGTGTGTGTGTGTGTGTGTGTGTGTGTGTGTGTGGTGCGTGTGTGTTTTCTCCTTACCTTCCACCACATCTCCATTGGGAAAGACCACCACCACCTTGTGGGTCTTGCTGGACATATAAATCCTGGGCCGCTCTCCGCCCGACTGTTCTGCTGGCGAGGCCATGGCCCCGCAGATGTCAGGCTGCCTCGGCAGGGCCTTCTCCGGAGAGTGATCTTGCTCCTGCTGCTGCTGCTGCTGCTGCTGCTGCTTACGATGATGATGATGATAACGATGACGACGATGATTACCACTGGTGATGATACTAATACTATGTAGTTCACACAAGGAAGCCTTCCAGTTTGTGCACGGGGCAAGAGGCTTCCTCATTGACACTTGTGATGATGATCATACAAGCAAGCAGGCTAGGAGAGGTTTAGGGGAGGGTTTTTTTCTTTTCTTTTCTTTCTTCTTTTTTTTTTCTCTCTCTCTCTAAGAACGGAGCTCCTATCGGTCTTCAGCATTGAGGAGGGTCATCACGTTCCACGAAGAAGGAGGCACCCCGGAACTCCCTTTGGTAGTGGTGGTGATGATGATAGTAGAAGAATAAGGAGTGGGTGGGGGGATGGGGGTCATCCAACCTCACTTTGAGGATGTAGCGCTGAGGATGTGATAGTTTGAGTAAAATGAGGGATGGGGAAAATGTTCATATATATATATATATATATATATATATATATATATATATATATATGATATATATATATATATATAATATATATATATATATATATATATATATATATATATATATATATATATATATATATATATGTATGTATGTATGTATGTATACGACGACAGGCTTGACTATTGGCTTCCGTTACGGGATACACTGGTTTACCGCTTTCTCCAAATATGCTTTCTTTCTTTTTGTTTGGTTTAGTTTCTCCAAGAGATCAGTGGCCGATCTCCTGAATTTCATGCCAGTAATGTAAAGGACAAAATCACAAGTGAGTAGCCTTCTTTGACTGAGAGATCGGTTTAACTTGGTAGTCATTAAAATCACATCTGTTATAAACACAAAACAAAAACACCTCTCAATGTATTGATTAATTTCTCCAACGATCTGAAGTTCACTCACACACTAACGGAGGCAGTGTCTTTCATAGGTCCACGACGAAAACGAAAACGACAACGACGACGACGACGACAATAACAATCCCTCAACCCCTACCGCCTTCTGAACGTCCCCACAACTGCTGCTGCTGTTGTTCTGTTTCCTCTGGAACCACTGACACTGGCACCGACTAACGAAACACACGCGGGTGACACAGAGCGACATGGAGAAGAAGAAGAAGAAGGCGCTGAAGAAGAACAATAAGCACACGGAGAAAAAGGAGGAGGAGGAGGAGGAGGAGGAAGAGGAGGTGCACTGAGTCATCACGCTGCTGTGGATGTCAACATCCTCCATGCTGCCTTCCGCAATGTGTAGGACCTTGGTCAGTGCTGTGGATGCCGAGGAGGAGTAGAAGCCGAGGGCGTGGGTGGGTGTGTGTGTGTGTGTGGGGGGGGGGGGGGGGGGGGGGGGAGGATAGGTATTATGATGAAGATAAAGATGATGATTATGACTATGATGATGATGATGATGATGATGCAACTGACGGTGCAAAATTAACACACACACACACACACACACACACACACACACACACACACAGTAAGGCCTAGCTAAGCAGCAGCGGCAGCAGCAGAAAGTCGAAAAGCATTCGCCCCCCCCTCCCTCCAAACGGCTGCCTCATTCCCCCCTCCCCCCCACACCCCCCGGAACCCCCGACCCTCCCCCAGTCCCCCATGATGTAGTGATGCTGGACGCTCACGTGACGGCTGCACGCCACCAAGCCCTACCCTGCCCTACCCTGCCCTGCCCTGCCCTGCATTGCCCTACCCCCGGCCACTCAAAGTGCTCCCACCACGGGCCGCTGAGCCCACCAACCACCCTAGACCTAGACGTCTCGATGGTGGCAACTTGGTTGTTGCTTCTCACCGGGATCAGCGCCAACGGGTTACTAGTTCACCTATATATTATACAGTACACAGACACAGACACACACAGAGAGACACACAGAGAAACACAGAGATCACACACACACACACACACACACACACACACACACACACACACACACACACACACACACACACACACACACACACACACACACACACACACTTCCCAGTCCACCACAGCTGACCAGCTACAAAACGGTTTCTTTTTCTATTGGCAATCCTCGGAAAAGAAAGGTTTTCAAACTCAGAAGCAAAGGTTTGTGAACCACGTTGTATTTTTGTTTTCAGTAATCCACACCCCCTTTCAGAACAAAACAACTAATAAATAGATAAATAAATTAATAAATAGATAAATGAATGAATGAATAAATAAATAAATAAATAAATAAATAAATAGATAATCAAAACGGTCCTGAGAGTCATTGGTTGCGATTTTCAGTCTTCAGTGTTCTGTATAAGGACGTTCGTCTGTTCGCTTTGTGTGTGTGTGTGTGTGTGTGTGTGTGTGTGTGTGTGTAATCTCTGTGTGTCTCTGTGTGTCTCTCTGTGTGTGTCTGTGTCTGTGTACTGTCTGTGTGTGTAGGCCTCTCTGTATGTGTGTGTGTAGGCCCGTGTGTGTGCGAGCGCGTGCGCGCGGCGTGTGTGTGTGTGTTCAGCACATGCACAGACAACCAAACATTGTTATTTACACCTCATTTTTCTCTCCCCCCCCCCCAACCTCTCCGCTCCCCCATCCCCCCACACACCCACCTCACATCTTATTGAATTAGTCATGTTCTTAGGAAGGCTTCGTATCACAAACTGTAAGAAAGACAGAAGAGTAGAAAAGAAAAGAAAAGAAAAGAAAATGAACACGTTTCTCAACTCCTTCATTTGAAGGAAGAAAACCAACGCAAGAAAGAGAGAGAGAAGGAAGGAAAATCCGGTGGAGTGCGCAGCGAATGGCACTGATTAATTCGATCACCGTATTTGGGTAAGAGGATTACAATGTCTGTTTCTAGGTTACAGGCAGGCATTATTAACATAATATGTGCATGTGGATGTGCATGTTTCAAACAAATTTCAAGCACAAAACACTATTTTAGTAAAATACAACTTAACTTAAAAAAACAAAAACAAAAAAAACAATAACAAAAAACCCACCTTTTCTTGGCAAACTACAGTGAATGACAACACAAAATTCTCTTTACGAACAAATTGTTCTAAAGTTATCCTGACATAGTCATATAAAAAATAAAACATAATCCTAACAAACTCATATCAAAAGTCACAACACACACACACACACACACACACACACACACACACACACACACACACACACACACACACTTGACAGAACATAAGTCAAAAAAACAAAAACATTTTCCTGTAGGCCTGCCCTTGACATACAAACCATTGTCAGTTGACAAAACAAGCCACTGACAAATGTCAAAATAAAACAACACATTCTCCTGATGAAATCATGTTAACAACAAGCAAACAAAAACAAAATATATTTCTATCAAAATACGTGTGCAAAAACAACAACAACAACAATAATGATAATAATAATAATAATAATAATAATAATAATAGTAATGTCCCACTTTAGCATCCTGAATTCCTTGAGCTGACTCTGAAGTCTAATTTGAGACATTTCCAACAAGAACAACAACAACAACGTTAACGATAATAATAATAATAATAATAATAATAATAATAGCACACACAAAAATAATTTTGAAAAAAAAAAAAACGCCTTTCGTCATCCGCCATCTTTTCCCTCGTCTTTCCACCGAAACCTCACACAAGCATCAGGAAGATCGGGGACACAGAACGGGCTTCTCCCCGATTCCATGCCACCAGCCTGTTACGACATCTCTCACCCCCCCCCCCCCCCCCTCCACCCTCCCCCTTTCAACTCCCTCTGGACTAATTAACCTCACAACTGAGACTGTAGGCATGGATGGAACCCTTTCCAGCTACGCTTGCGAGGAACTCTGGCGTGTGGATAGCGGAAAGTGGAAAGCGAAAGAATGGAAAGAGAGGGAGGAAGCTGTGGTCTGCCTTTGCCTGTGTATCAATCCGCCATCCACTGTCATCCATACATATAATCTGTTTCGTTTATATATATATATATATATATATATATATATATATATATATATATATATATATATATATATATATATATATATATATATATATATATAACATTATGCATACTGCACTTGTGGGAATCATCGTTCCAATGTGTTGCGCTGTGGTCGTGCTGTGCCTTGTTGGACTGTGTTATCAAGTGTTGTGCTGTGCTGTGTCATGTATTCTATTGTGCCGTATTGTATTGTATTGCATTGTATTGTATTGTATTGTATTGTATTGCATTGCATTGTTAGGCCCAACACTCAGTTTAGATCACATATTGACAAAAGCTCACAGCTGCGCCAACAGCAAAGTGAGAGATGCATGATCAAAGGTTTCTCCATTGCAGTGGAAAGTCATTTACAGCTTAATCGTGTGAAGGACTATGACTCTCAAACTAGGAGGCAAGATTACACTGGCTCTTAGTGCTGCGGCCTTGGGGAGGTTAACTGGCCTTTGGGAACCATCTCAACGCCGACTGTCCTAAAACCCTCTTGGCCGAGAGAGTGAGGATGTAACTTGGGCAAGACACTATCCACTATAATCAAACTCTAGCCCAGATGGTCGGGACAGCAGTTGCCTCCTCTGCTGTTCTGATGGTCATAGTCGAACATGAACTGACAATCATACATATGTGGGAATCATCGTTCCAGCGTGTTGCGCTATAATTGTTGTGTTGTGTTGTGCTGTGTTGTCAGTGTTGTGTCGTGCTGTGTCATGTTGTATTGTATTGTGCTGGATTGTATTGTATTGCATTGACTGCATCGTATTGTATTGCTTTGTATTATATTGTATTGTATTGTCACGTGAATTCACTTCCCTTTTCAGCCTAACCAACCCAAAAGTGTCCCTGTACCATTTGTGCTGGAAGAAGATGAAGTGAAACCACCGAAATAGACAAGAACGTCCAACTCTTGATTCTGAGTTTGGAAAATTCCTTCTAACTCATTTCCAACTCAACTAATTCCTTCTACTCACTGCCAAGCCTTCTTCCCCTTTCCCCGTTTGCCCCAGCCGAAGCACAAACACACATAAACACACACTACTACCGCTAATGATAATGATAGTAATAATGGTAGTAATAACGTACATTCATATAGCGCCTCAGTTTTCTCTCTTAAGAGCTCAGGGCGCATTACGTGAAAGAAAAAGTGACAAATTACAGGAATCATTCGAGTGGTTAAAGCGTTGGACTGTCAAGCTGAGGGTCCCGGGTTCGAATCACGGTGACGGCGCCTGGTGGGTAAAGGGTGGAGATTTTTACGATCTCCCAGGTCAACATATGTGCAGACCTGCTAATGCCTGAACCTCCTTCGTGTGTATATGCAAGCAGAAGATCAAATACGCACGTTAAAGATCCTGTAATCCATGTCAGCGTTCGGTGGGTTATGGAAACAAGAACATACCCAACATGCACACCCCCGAAAACGGAGTATGGCTGCCTACATGGCGGGGTAAAAACGGTCATACACGTAAAAGTCCACTCGTGTGCATACGAGTGAACGCAGAAGAAGAAGAATCATTCAAGACCACTCAATGTCAAAAACCCTCCCTGCCCCGATACACCCAACCCCACTAGCCCCTCTCCCCCACACGCACCCCACTCTCCCTCTCTCAATCATCATGCACCCAAAGTGAAAGTTGACAAGGATGGTGTTGGAGAAGAAGGAAGCTTATTCTTATTCTTGACGCCTATAGTCCAGCCGACCGCACAGGGCCATATCAGGACTGTCAAACCATACAAAATTAATGCTCAACCGCGTCAACACAAAACTGTCACATTAAAAAAATCAACAACAACAACAACAACAAACCACTAAGACAAACCCACAAAACACAGTTCATGACACAGTATCCCAACCATTTACCTCCTTATGGCAAATACGATTAGGCCATGCTGAGGACGCCAGCCATTCCGCTTAATTCATCATCCCCAGATTACAAAAAAATCGTAAAGAAAAACAAACCCAAAACCAATATTTCAAAGCCAAACAAAAAATGCATAAAAAGACCATATAGGCATATAACACTGCAGAATGGGCAGGTAGTGCACATCCCAGTGTTTACATCTCACTACCTAATCGCCAGAGCAAAACAGCACATATAGTACATCATAGACTGCGGAAAAGAGAAAAAAAAGTGTCAAGGCTTGCTTGAAAAAAAGAAAGGGGAATGGACTGGGAAGGCAGAAAAAAGGACACAACAGTGAAGAGAGAAAAAAGGTCAGAAACAAACAGAGTAACAGAAAAGAGGAAATTTCTAGCACAGAATTTCCAGAAGGCGGGTATGCTATTTATACTCTGAAAGACCCCCGGCATCCCCACGGGTGGAAGAAGGAAGCTCAGAGTGCTGCTTACAGACAGGTTTTTTTTGTTGTTTTTTAAAGACGAGTCTGTTTTTTTTTTTTTTTGTTTTTTTTTTTTTTTTTTGGGGGGGGGGGGGGGGGGGGGGGGGTTGTAGTAGTTGTTGTTGCTGTTTTTAGTGCAGAACGAAAGGCAGAGACAGAATCAGATGCATGGATGTTTCTTATTGCCAAACTGACCGCAATGGGGCTCATTAATTTTCAGGGGCTGTCCCAGAGCTCAGCCTCTCAAAAACTACCATTTCTCGTTATCATAGACCAAACGTGCACTCAGTCTTTTGCAACTTCGAATATACTCCCACAAAGTAATATAACTCTGTGAAACATTCGATTTTTACACGATACAAAAAAAACAAGAGAGGCAAGGCCTTCAAGACTCACTTGTGATAAATTACGTCCCCTAGCATTAATTACAGAGTAATTTCCCTTTTTTACTATCTGCACCAAAACGTTTGCAAAATAAATAAAAAAATTCATGCTTAGCAAAAGAAGTTCCTGTTTGAACAAAAAATGATAATAATGACTCCTCTAGTTGTTGTGCCAGAATAAGAGGTCAAAGTGCCAAGTTTAAAGAATACAAAAAAATATAAATATAACAGTAAATGCAGTTTGCATATAATTAGGCTTCTTTTTTTAATTTTTTTGTGCCTGTCCCAGAGGTGCAATATTGTTTTAAACAAGATGACTGGAAAGAACTGAATTTTTTCCTATTTTTATGCCAAATTTGGTGTCAACTGACAAAGTATTTGCAGAGAAAATGTCAATGTTAAAGTTTACCACGGACACACGGACACACACACACACACACACACACACAGACAGCCGAACACCGGGTTAAAACATAGACTCACTTTGTTTAGACAAGTGAGTAAAAAAAAAAAAAAAAAAAAAAAAAAAAAAAACCCTGTCGTTAAAAGCTGTTAGTACACTCCACGAAAAAAAAAAAAGAAGTAAAAAAACTAGTACTGTTCCGTCACCCATATAAAACTAAACGAAGGAAACAAAGAAACAACATGACAACAGCTGATCCCAACAACACAACACGTACCAGAAGCGATCCAGCTCACACACAATTGTCGATATTTTATTCGTCGACATAGCTGCCAAGTGTAGATGATATAAAAGCAGCTGTTAACACTAATATTTCGCAAACCCTGTTCGATTCTCTCCTTGGACAAGAAAAAAAAAGAAGAAGAAGAAGAAGAAAAATCGCTCAGTTCCGGCTATAGATTTGGCCATGTCAGAAGGCGAGGATCTCGAATTTTTCAGTCATCAGTTGTGGCGTGGTGGCCTGGAAAGCGAGTGTCATCTGGTTTTAGTACGGAATGAGGACCGGGATTTGTATCACCCCACTCCACCCCTTCCATCCTCTGTAACCCCTTACTTGACCTTGAGCAGTGGTCTCGATGCTACTCGTTTTTTTTTTTTTTTTTTTTTTTGTTTTTTTTTTTTGGGGGGGGGGGGAGTTGTTTTTTTTGGGGGAGTGCGGGGGGGGGGGGGAGGCGATAAACAGAGGTCCTGTGTGCAGCATTCACTTAGCACACACACACACACACACACACACACACACACACACACACTTAAGAACCCGTGGCACCAAAAGGGCTCTACTTTGTCAGTCATGCAAATAATATATAGCCCACGCAGACAGAAAACACAAATAAACCAACAACTAAATATGAGTAGCCCTGGGTTCACTCTGGCGACGCGCTCTCCACTGGGAAAGAAGCCAGAATTTCAGACAGAGAAATTTGTTGTGACATAAACACGATACGGTATGATACGATACGATACGATGTCATGCGATGCAATACGATACAACACGATACGATACGAAACGATACAACACAATACAAAACAATACACAATGATACACAACAATACCACACAGAAAAATCTAGCTTGCCTTTTGATACCAAGACAATCGCACGTCAATCCTCTGTCCCCCCCACATCCCCCCCCCCGCCCCCGCCGTCCCACCAGTCCCTGTTCCCCCCTCCCCCTTTCCCCCACCCCCAACAAGCTTGCTTAACCCAATTTCTCTTAACAGACAGTATATTATATCACTCACATTTCTCAGTCGTCTCTTAAAAAGAAAACCAAAAAAAAAAAAAAAGTTAGTTCTCTACCCCATTAGGCAGTTACGATTCTCTTTATCTAAATAACCTGTCGATGCAACAAACTACAATCCTCAAAACGCTTTAGGTTTTATTGCTTAACAGCGTAAAGTAAGAAAGAAAGAAAGAAAGAAAAGAAGAGAAAGGAAAAGAAAAGAGAGAAAGAGGGAAATAAATAGAAATGAAGCTGATGCAATCAGGACTCCTGCAAATCGCTTGGAAGGAAAGAAAGAAGGTAAGAAACACAGCTGTTGCCCCCAGTAGCCACATAATCAGTATACTGCTATCGATCTTTTCTTCTTTTTTTTTCCTTCTTAAAAAAAAAAAAAAAAAAAAAAAAAAAAACCACTGGATAGCAGCTGTTGTTGATACATTGCCCCACTAAAACCTGCACAGATAGTCGATTCGTCATGAACATCAGCCGAGTACTGTACTGTTTAACACCAGTTTCCATAGCAGTACTGTTTGCACCTTGGCATGTCATGTACACATGTACACAAGTCACAACCCAGCTGTTGTCATCATGTTCAGTCAAAGGTTACCCAAAAAATACCCCCCCCCCCACACACACACACCCCCCCCCTCCCCCCCCCCCCCCCAAAAAAAAAAAAAGCCAGTAACGACCACTACCTTGCCTGCATTTACAACAACAATACACAAACACACTAGTCTTTGTCGATAGCTGTTCATCATCTATTTCTTACAACGTCACTAGGCCTATCGACAACAACAGAGATCATTGCTTAGTCGCTTTGAGGAAACATACATCATTCATCTTGTGCAAGATGTATTTGATGATAATCATGACAGTGACTACAAAAGCTACGAAACTATCGTGATACTTGTTCTACGTAAATGAATTTATACTTTCGTTTTCAGCGTTTCCGGTTTTTCATTATTTTGTCACTTCCTGTCAATGTTGGACATCTTATTTGGTTGGTTAAAGACGACAATTTAACCAACTAAATAGACTCATTTTCTTCACGAGTCTTCCCAACCACCGAAAGCCTCTTTATTTCTTCGTTTTATTCTTCGCCTTTCTTTTCTTTTGCTGACTGTCCTAACAGACAACTAGTTTACATTCTTAACACCTCATTAACAGAGGAGAAAGACTGCTCATCAATTCATAACTCAATTTTTATTTGGAACAATATCAGCGAGATGATCAGGACTCAAAATCGTCGTGGCTCAGAAAATCCTGTCTGCTGGCAACTATCAATACTTACTTCTCCTAGTTGTCAAATTCCCGGATCTCTGGAAACTGTCAACATTGTTTTTTGTTTTGTTTTTCTGTGGACGTCTTACCACAGAAAAAAGAAAAGATAAAGAAACACCCCGATGTTTCTCGCCGTCAAAGTCCTGTTCCAGAAAGATGTCAATATTTCGTCATCCGTGCTGTTGGAATGGTCTCCATGACAACTGTCAATACTCGATTTCCGTGGCTGTTGAATGAATTCTGGTCTCTGACAACTGTCAATGTCCCATCACTCTAGCTGTTGTTAGTCCTGGCTGGGTCTAGCTGGTCTGTATGAAAGCTGTCGCTACTCTGTCCTTGTAGCTCAGTACCGACATTATTCTCACGACACAATCATTGTATTGAAATTTTAAATCTGAGTCCTCTCTCTGAAAACTGTCACTACTCAAGCCTTATAGCTACCAAAGTCTTCTCTCTGAAAACTGTCACTATACAATCCCTACAGCTATCAAAGTTCTATACATGAAAATTATCGCTACTTGCTATTTTATAGCTACAAAATTACACTCATGTGTCATTACTCGATTTTGTTCAGCGACCAAAGTCCTATCCGTGAAAAAACTGTTACTACTCAATATCTTAAGCTACAACAAAAAATAAGCCGACCCTGTCTTTGAAAGGTGTCACTACTCAATTTTGTCCAGCTACCAAATTCCCATCACTGTGGAAAATTGTCACTACTCAGTATGTAAGACTACAACAGTCCTGTCTCAAAGAACTTACACTGCTCAATCTCAACGGCTGCCAAAGTCATGTTTCAGTGAATTGTCAGTATCCGGTCAGCCTATCTGTCCGCCCTGTCCTAATTAATCCTTATTAATGATTAATTACAGCATTTTGGTTAAGTGAATATATACAATACTTATATATATATATATATATATATATATATATATATATATATATATATATATGATGCACACACACACACACACACACACACACACACGCGCGCGCGCGCACACACATATACATATATATATATATATATATATATATATATATATATATATGAATGTCTTATATGTGATTTGATTCTTTTTGATTAAGTCATGTTTAATGTTTTGTGTTGAGTAATTGTGTACGTTTCTTTTGCCGCACCTGATGTAATTTCTCTTAATGAGATAATGAAGTTCCTTTTATCTTATCTTATGTTATTCCAAAATCAAATCATC
This sequence comes from Babylonia areolata, assembly GCF_041734735.1. Classification (NCBI taxonomy): domain Eukaryota; kingdom Metazoa; phylum Mollusca; class Gastropoda; order Neogastropoda; family Buccinidae; genus Babylonia; species Babylonia areolata. The sequence goes on from NC_134876.1 coordinate 60,218,911, forward strand.
CATAGCTACCAAAGTCGTCTCTCTGAAAACTCTCACACCCCACACCCTACTGCTACCTAAGCTCTATCTCTGTAAAAAGAAAAAAAATGTCATTGCTGAGTCTCAAAACTGTCACTATTCAATATTCATAGCTACCACAGCCTTATTACTGAAGAAAGGAAAATGTTACAACATAATCATTATAGGTACCGCAGTCCTATTTCCAAAAAAACCCCAGTGACAAATCATTTCTAACTCACACACACACACACACACACACACACACACACACACACACACACACACACAAACACACACACACACACACAGAGAGAGAGAGAGAGAGAGAGAGAGAGAGAGAGAGAGAGAGAGAGAGAGAGAGAGAGAGAGAGAGGAAAAGCGGTAGACAGGAAGAAAGAAAGAAAGAAAGAAAGAAAGAAAGAAAGTAAGCAGAGAAAACGATAGAGGGAATTCCCCACTGAACGGCTGGCTGAGAAAATGACATCTGTCATAATCCTACTTTTTTCTTTCTTTTTTTTTTCTTTCTTTTTTTTTTATTCGTCCATTTACACAATAAGACAATTCCTTTACAATATGCCATGACGCCCAGGGGCATTCCACTCTCAGTTCCAATTCTAGACAGAGAGAGAGAGAGAGAGAGAGAGAGAGAGAGAGAGTGAGAGGGAGAGACTGGAGAGAGAGAAAAAAGAGAGAGTGTGTATGTGGAGAGAGACAGAGAGAGAGAGAGAGAGAGAGAGAGAGAGAGAGAGAGAGAGAGAGAGAGAGAGAGAGAGAGAGAGAGAATTTATGGTATGCGGAGCTAAATCCGGAATAGCTGCTAACTCTCTCTCTCTCTCTCTCTCTCTCTCTCTCTCTCTCTCTCTCTCTCTCTCTCTCTCTCTCTCTCTCTCTCTCTCTCTCTCTTCTTTTTCTTTTCTTTCTTTTTCATTTCCTTCTTTCCGGCTTGCGAAAATGCAATCGCACTTCATTTCATTTAGACCCAGTTCAGATTTATTTCGTTACGGCAGTTCCCTAACCTCTTTTTCCAATCTTTTTTTTTTTTTTTTTAGTGTAGTTTCATTTTCTATGATTTATTAAAGATTTATCTCTTTTCCTTCTGTCCAGTTATGACTGATTGATTTGCTCATGGAGACCGCTTCAGTCTTCTTCTTAATTAATGGAAGCCATGCTCCTTTGTAGGGGAAGCGCGCGGTTTTGTGTTGAAAATGTTTGAATGATCGGGAAATTAATTTTGACAATAATGATTATGCTAATACTACTACTACTACTACTATTACTACTACTACTACTATTAATACTAATAATAACAATGATAATAATGATAATAATAACGGTAACAGCAGTAGCAGTAAAAGAAAAAAATGCTGCTCAAAAGACAAAGAAGCAAAGCACATACACGAACCTTAGGCATGATATATAGATGTGCATATCTAATTATCTTTCTACCTATCTGTCTATATATATATATATATATATATATATATATATATATATATATATATATATATATATATATATATATATGTGTGTGTGTGTGTGTGTGTGTGTGTGTGTGTGTGTGTGTGTGTGTGTGTGTGCATCTGTGTGTGTGCATCTGTGTGTGTGTGTGTGTGTGTGTGTGTGTGTGTGTGTGTGTGTGTGTTTAACTCGAGCCGACGTGCGGATGTACGTATGGAAACACATCAGTAATGTGCGCGCGCACACAAACACACACACGCGCGCACACACACACACACACACACACACACACACACACACACACACACACACACACACACACACACACAGAGGGGGGGGGAGAGAAAGG
>NC_134876.1:60255717-60258217 GCF_041734735.1 Babylonia areolata
AATTGTGTAGCAAGGTGGTGTGATTATGAGTGTGTGTGTGATGTGCGGGAATATGTGCATGTGTATGTGTGTTTGTGTGTCCGTGTGAATCTGTGTGTTTGTGTGAGTGGTGTTATGTGCATGCACATGTGCGTGCATGTGATGCGTGCGAGTGGATGTGTGCCTGTGTGTCTCTACCTGTGAACAATTGTATGTGTGCGCATATGTTCTTATATATATGTTATCAGTGTGCGATACAGTAAAAGCAAACTCAAACAGACCCAGTGCGTCAAGATCCTCCCTTTTTGCGTAACCACAATATTTATATGGAAAGAAACCTGACAAACAGTGATTTTCAAACAGGTCACCACGGGTTAGAACCACTCCATTGAACCTAATTCTACCCCGCCACCCTCTCTCTCCCACTGAAATCCCCCTAAATCCCTCACATCACCCTCCTCCCCATTCTCGCAAACCAGCATTGCGTGACCAAAATGTGTTTCTTGTCAAATCGATAGATAACAGATGTAGGAAACGTAATCAGAGGGACTGAGGGGATAAAGGGGTATATGTCTTGGCGGCAAAAAGGTCTTAGTTAAGTAAATCTTCTCAGAACACGCCAGAATGTGATTAATTTCCGCGAACGTTGTGCAAGTTTTCTGTCAGTATGAACTGCATAAGAATAGGGCAGTCACTTCTCTCTTTTTTTGTGAGAAGTTTCCTTTCGACATCCACTTGCTATTCTAACTGAATAGCAACAAAAATAAATGAAATCAAATTCACAAGCAATGACAAATGTGGGGGTTTTGGAGTGTTGTGGTATGGAATTGTGTAGCAAGGTGGTGTGATTATGAGTGTGTGTGTGATGTGCGGGCATGTGTGCATGTGTATGTGTGTCTGTGTGTCCGTATGAATCTGTGTGTTTGTGTGAGTGGTGTGTATGTGCATGCACATGTGTGTGCATGTGATGCGTGCGAGTGGATGTGTGGCAGTGCGTCTCCACCTGTGAACAATTGTATGTGTGCGCACATGTCCTTATATATATATATATGTTATCAGTGTGCGATCCAGTAAATGCAAACTCAAACAGACCCAGCGCGTCAAGATCCTCCTTTTTGAGTAACCACAATATTTATATGGAAAGAAACTCTGACAAACAGTGATTTTCAAACAGGTCACCACGGGTTAGAGCCACTCCATTGAACCTAATTCTACCCCGCCACCCTCTCTCTCCCACTGAAATCCCCTCCTAAATCCCTCATATCACCCTCCTCCCCATTCCCTCAAACCAGCATTGCGTGACCAAAATGTGTTTCTTGTCAAATCAATAGATAACAGATGTAGGAAACGTAATCAGTGGGACAGAGGGGATAAAGGGGTATATGTCTTGGCGCCAAAAAGGTCTTAGTTAAGTAAATCTTCTCAGAACACGTCAGAATGTGATTTATTTTCGTGAACGTTGTGCAAGTTTTCTGTCCGTATGAACTGCATAAAAATAGGGCAGTCACTTCTCTCTTTTTTGTGAGAAGTTTCGTTTCGACATCCACTTGCTATTCTAACTGAATAACAACAAAAATAAATGAAATCAAATTCACAAGCAATGACAAACGTGGGGGTTTTGGAGTGTTGTGGTATGGAATTGTGTAGCAAGGTGGTGTGATTATGAGTGTATGAGTGTGTGTGTGATGTGCGGGCATGTGTGCATGTGTATGTGTGTCTGTGTATCCGTATGAATCTGTGTGTTTGTGTGAGTGGTGTGTATGTGCATGCACATGTGTGTGCATGTGATGCGTGCGAGTGGATGTGTGCCAGTGCGTCTCCACCTGTGAACAATTGTATGTGTGCGCATATGTCCTTAGATATATGTTATCAGTGTGCGATACAGTAAAAGCAAACTCAAACAGACCCAGTGCGTCAAGATCCTCCTTTTTGCGTAACCACAATATTTATATGGAAAGAAACCTGACAAACAGTGTTTTTCAAACAGGTCACCACGGGTTAGAGCCACTCCATTGAACCTAATTCTACCCCGCCACCCTCTCTCTCCCACTGAAATCCCCTCCTAAATCCCTCATATCACCCTCCTCCCCATTCTCGCAAACCAGCATTGCGTGACCAAAATGTGTTTCTTGTCAAATCGATAGATAACAGATGTCGGAAACGTAATCAGAGGGACAGAGGGGATAAAGGGGTATATGTCTTGGCGGCAAAAAGGTCTTAGTTAAGTAAACCTTCTCAGAACACGCCAGAATGTGATTTATTTTCGTGAACATTGTGCAAGTTTTCTGTCAGTATGAACTGTGTAAAAACAGGGCAGTCACCTTTCTCTCTTTTTTGTGAGAAGTTTCATTTCGACATCCACTTGCTATTCTAACTGAATAGCAACAAAAAAATAAATGAAATCAAATTCACAAGCAATGACAAATGTGGGGGTTTTGGAGTGTTGTGGTATGGAATTGTGTAGCAAGGTGGTGTGATTATGAGTGTATGAGTGTGTGTGTGATGTGCGGGCATGTGTGCA
>NC_134876.1:60285717-60290717 GCF_041734735.1 Babylonia areolata
TTTGACGCTGTGTTATACTCGTACATTATACATGTAATTAAGTATTCAGTATAACTACATTTATATGCGTACATGTTTGTGTGTCTCTTAGAACAACGGCAGATATGTAAGTCGGCCAAAGTGCTAATATCTTCATCGTTGGAAAATAAAGATTCATTCATTCGTTCATTCATTCATTCACTCTCTCTCCTTTCAGCTGTTTGAACTGTCCCTGACCGAAGTCACACCCGGGCAGGGTGAGGACAGTCAGTGTGAAAAGTGCCATTCCCAAGGACAAAAAAAAAAAACCACCCGGCCGAAACAGGGCCTCTAACTCTCATCTCTCTAGTGTACACTGGGATTTTGGAAAAGTCCAGCGGCCTAACAGATTCTGCCAACAGAGCTTTCCTCCCTCCCTCCCCCGCCCTCCCCCATTCCCCCCCCCAACACCCCCATCTCCACAGCGTATTGATATAGTATGCTAAAAGCGTGACTTGATCTGCCTGAATGTAATGAAAACCACAAGCTATGAATAATTATTGTCGGTGATAAAAATGCGATACCTCGAGCGAAATCTCTGTCTGTCTGTGTGTCTGTCTGTCTGTCTCTCCCTCCCTCCCTCTCTCTCTCTCTCTCTCTCTCTCTCTCTCTCTCTCTCTCTCTCTCTCTCTCTCTGTGCCACGGCCGTTCAACTGTTAATCGTAAGTTAAAAGTGCGTTGTGTCAATGACATTAGCTGTCAAAAAAAAGGGGGGGGGGGGAGAGGGAAAAGATAACGACTGCTGTACTTGTTCATCTTTAAATTTCCCCCATACACCCCCCCCCCCGCTCCCCCTTCCAGCCACCCCTCCTCCCACCCCACCCCCCAAAAAAGAAAACAGAAACGAGAATGTCATCATCATAAGTCTTTATGTGACAAACAAGGAAAACAAAACTAAAACTAAAACAACACTAAACAAATAAAAACAAAACCAAACAAACTGTTTTTTTCCCAAAAACCTTTCATTTCTAAGCTTCAAGGCCAGGTGCAAATATTTACCATCTAAAGGTGTGCAATGGGGGAGGAAAAACAAAAAGAAATCACGAAAGAGATAGACAGAGAGGGATAAAGGTAAAGACAATACGCAATAAGACACGACACGACCGACACGACACGGTACGACACGACACGAAACAAGACAAGACAAGACAAGACAAGACAAGGCAAGGCAAGGCAAGCCAAGACAATACAAAACCAAAAAGACATCAACGAGGGTTAAAAATAAGCCCGTGTCCGGCTCTGTTTGTATGCTGCCCTTGCCAACAAGTGTGGAAAAATGCAAGCAAAAAGAAAACTAAATAAATGGATAAATAGATAAAGGGAATAAAGTTAGTATATTATAAAATAAAAAAAATAGAAAAAAGTATGCAATGTAGTTTTCCTTCAAAATCATCCATAAAAGTATGGAGCTAAAACAGAGACTGGAGCGGTTCGCAAGGATGGGTGATGGATGAGAGCGTGCACAGGAAGAAAGGAAGAAAGAAAGAGATAGATAGAGACAGACAGGCAGACAAACAGAAGGGGGGTTGGGGGGTGGGCGGTGGGGGGGGGGGTGCGGGGGGGCGGGGTGGTTGAGGAGAGACTGGCTGAAGAGGAGAAAGAGACATACAGAGACATTCACAGGCAGAGAGATGCAGAGAAAGAAATGAGGCACAGTGACACTTAGGACACATATATGACAGAGAGAGAGAGAGAGAGAGAGAGAGAGAGAGAGAGAGAGAGAGAGAGAGAGAGAGAGAAACACACACACACACACACACACACACACACATAATATAATATACTTTTCCTCATAACATAACATGAATTTTTTTTTACACTAATATTCACATGCATTCCCTTTCCTTTATACACTACTTTACTCCTTCCCGTCTAAAAACACTTATAGTGAATAGACGTTAAACTGAAGAAAACACACACACACACACACACACACACACACACACACACACACACACACACACACAGAGAGAAGGAGAGAGAGAAAACACACACCATGCTACACCATATCTTCCTCCTACCCAAACCACACCACCCGCACCCCATAACCCCCTGCACGCACCACCACCACAACCACCACCACAAGACCACAAACGCCACCCACCCCCCAACACCCAACCACCGGCAAACACAACACAACACAACACAACACAACACAACACAACACACCACAACAAAAAACATAACGCAACCCAACACAACGCAACCCAACACAGCGCACTGCCGCTGTATTTCACTATCAATTTTGTTTTTTGTGTCCCTATTTTGACAGCATCAAGGGGGGGGGGGAGGAGTTGATTTACTGTTTTCTGAAAGAAACAAAAGAATAATTGTTAAAACTTAAAGCATTTGTCTCGACAAAAAACTAAAGTTTATAAAAACCTTGTTGGTGGTAGTTGAATCCTCTTTGTTTTTACAATACGTTTCGGACCACAGGCCCGTTGTCAAGAAGAAGCAATATATATGTGTATGCATTTTTGTGTGTGTGTGTCTGTGGGTGTGGGTGTGGGTATGTGTGTGAGTGGGTATGTATTGCACTGAATGGTGATCAGTAAGTGTTTAGTGTGCATGGCCCATCAAAACAGAAAGTAGTGAGATGATGTCATCACCCTTTCCTCACATAGGCTTTCCTATTCACACTGTCCCACTTGACAAAGGGCCTATGGTCCGAAACGTCGTGTAAAAAACAATACAACGTAACGTAACACAATACAATGCAACACACAACACAGCACAACTCAACATGACGAAACGAAACACAACACAACACAACACAGTTACCTATGACATAGCGCATTCCCCCGACAAAGGTGCTGAAGGCTCTGCGGGTGAGCTGCGGGGAGCAGGGCAAGGACCGGGAAGTGGTGGGCACGTCGTCCAGGAACCGCTCACACAGGGTCATGGGCCTCTTCTGCTTCCGCTGCCTCTCCTCACTGTCCGTGGTGTCCGTCACCGTCACCCGGGGTAGACTGGTCAACGACTGGCTCGTCTCCATGGTCACTGTGTCTCCACCTTCACCCTCTCTCTCTCTCTCTGTCTCTGTGTCTCTTTCTGTGTCTCTCTCTTTCTCACGGTTTTCCTCTCGATGATAGTTGCGATTTTGATGATGTTGATGATGAGGTAAGAGAACTCCAGTTCCTCGACCAACGAAACCTTCACCACCACCACCACCACCACCACCCCAAAAAAAAAAAAAAAAACAAAAAAAGAAAAACAAAACAACACCAAAAAAAAACCACAAAAAAACACCAAGACTTCCAGTCACTGAACGACTTGGCTTTACGAGGGCAGCGAGCTCTTTCTCGAGCACCAAAACATTCACCCCCAAAACCACCAAGACTCCAAGTTACTGAAAGAGTTGACCTTACGAGCGCAGCTAGCACTTCCTGGAACAGCGAAACCTTCACCTTCGCCTTCACCCAAGAAAAAAAACACCACCAAGACCCCCCAGTCACTACTAAACGACTTGACTTAGCGCGAGAGCGCAGCGAAGAAATTAAGCCGTTAAGCTCAACTCTGCTTCTATGATGATGATGATGCTAACATTTATCGTCCGCTGAAGTTCCTGGCGAAGAAAGTTGTGAGTGTTGCTACTCCACCACTTAACTGATCCGCGCAGCAACTGGTGGCAAGTTGCTCTTTAACTGTTGTTTATGTGGTTGGTTGGTTGGGTTTTTTTCTGTCAAGTTTTGGGCTAGTTGTCCATGTTGATATTTTCATCGAAAGAAAACACTGACAGGAAAATATAATAATATCAAACAAGGTTTTTTGTTGTTGGTTTTTTTTTTGTTTGTTTGTTTTTTTTTCCTGTTTAGGTCAAGTCACGTACAAACCCTTACCTTGGTGACATTGTCATAAAAAAACAACAACAGTAACAACTGATTATATATATATATATATATATATATATATATATATATATATATATATATATATATATATATATATATATATATATATATATATATATATATTAGTTTGGCTTGGTGAATACACTTCTTACCTTGTGTAGGTTCGACTAGTTGTAGGAAAAAATAGTCTAACAATGTTTATGAATTATCGTTTAGATTCAGGGTGTTTAATATAATGCCTATACCTGCTCAAAAAGTTCAAAACGTCGTGGATATAAATTCCACATATTTCCAGAATTTTCAGTTTGGTTGGTAAATATACCGAAAACCTAGAATGAACGGAGATTTTCGTAGGTTCAAAAGAAATGTCTCCGTTTGAAATTTTGTATACGCACCTTCAACCATATTCCTACTATATCATAATTAAATTATCACTATCTCTAAACTTGTCACACACACACACACACACACACACACAAAAGAAAAAGAAGAACATTGACACAGCTAAAAAAACAAACAACAACAAAAAACAAACACACACACAATAATCCGAAATCTTTCCATAACTGTCTTGTTAGTGGCGTGAAGCAAGCTTTTGGTTCGAACTAACATGTGGCTTCAACGGCTTTTATTCTACTATAACACTAAATTATCTGCACTTGCATCGTTGTAAATCCTTCGAAAATATATAAACTGCAACAGAAAGAGAAGAAAAAAAAAAAAAAAAAAAAAAACACGAGAAAAAAGTATGTTCTGAATTCTCGTTCGTACTCACACGTATTATAATTCACCACTATAGTATCCGTCTATGTATCTGTCGGACTCACACTTATAGTAATTTATCACAATAGTATCTGTCCATGTATATTTGTAGAGTTAAAAAAAAAAAAGAAAAAAAAAAAAAGAAAAGGCATCATCCTTTCGCACAGGTAAATAAAACTGCCGCTCGTCTTCACACGCAGCTTTCTAACAAGGCACGCACACACACACACACACGCGCGCACACTAACACAATGACAGTGGCGTTGATCTAAAGCTTTCTGATACTGAGAGTGAGAGGAAGACGCTGACAATATACAACAGCAAGGTCCACAGACAAGGCTGGCGAAGGAGGAGGAGGAGGAGGAAGAA
>NC_134876.1:60298217-60305717 GCF_041734735.1 Babylonia areolata
TTGTAGAGCATAGTGCACTTTGTCTATTGTAGTGTGATTTGTATGTATTGTTGTATCGCCTGCAAACATCTCACATAATGCATTAATAAATAGAGGCAAATCATTTATATAAACAGAAAACAATATTGGACCAAGAATTGAACCTTGAGGAACTCCGTAATAGATAGACTGTAAAGAGGATTGAGATTCATTCATAGATACAATTTGTCTTCTGTCTGATAGAAATGAAGATATGAGGTCAAGTGTATTTCCAGAAAAGCCATATAATTTTAGTTTTTTCAAAAGAAGAGTGTGGTCTATCACATCAAATGCCTTCATAAAATCCACCATGAGAACACCAGTAATTTCATTATTGTTTATATTTGTGAGCCATTGTTCGACTAAGTTAGTGAGTGCTGTATGACAGGAGTGCTTGGACCTGAAACCAGACTGATTTGGATGAAATAATTTGTAGTGATTGAAGTGATTAAGGATATGTTTGTTAATGTGTTTTTCTAAAGGTTTTGACAATATTGATAAAATTGAAATTGGTCTGTAATTGGAAGGGTCTGTACGGTCTCCTGACTTAAAAATGGGTACTACTTTCGCGACTTTAAAAGATTTAGGAATTATCTTTTTTGTGATACATTGGTTATAGACATAAGTAAGTGTTTCGGCAATTATAGGAGCACAGAGTTTTAATATCTTTCCATCTATACCATCAATACCTTTCGAACCTGTTTGTTTTAAGTGGGAAAGAGCATAGTAAACTTCATGTACATCCATAAGAGGGATATCAAGGTGTGATGAAATATTTTTAGTGTTACAAAAGGTTTCGAGAATATCAAGTGAATTAAGGGATGACATGTTAGTTCCTACTGTTGAGTTAGCTACATTACAAAAATGTGTATTTAGGTTTTCTGCTGATATGTCGTTAGTTGTTGTGGATTGCGTGATATTATGTTTATTATTTAACTGATTTATTGCTTTCCAAATCAATTTATTATTGGATTTTGTGGAAATAAGTTCTTGAAAATAATTCTTTTTTTTCTGAACGTTTCAAAGCATTTACAAGATTACGTTGTTTTCTGAATTCATCTTTCTTACCTTCTGAGAGAGACGAATCTCTTTCCTTAATCTTATCATCAATGGTTTTAGTCATCCACGGCTGTTTAGGATAGCTTTTGACACGTTTTGTTATGAATGGAGCATGTTTATCATATACATTAAGAAAATTGTGATACCAAACCTCCAGTGCTTCTTCAGGATTAGAGAACTGATAAACAGCTGACATATTAGAATGTATCAAGTTCTGTAGGAATAAATCCTTATCAAATTGTCTAAAATCTCTATGGCAAACGGTTTTATGTCTATTTGCAGGAATTTTTACACCTCGTTTGGACCATGTGAAACATATAGGGGAATGGTCACTGCAGCCAAACGTTGGGGAACATACTTCTGTTATGGAGTTTGTAGATGAAGCGTATATATGATCTATAAGTGTTTTTGACGTTGCAGTAACTCTCGTAGGTATGTCAATTAACTGCGTTAGGTGAAATGATTCATAAAGTTTTGTCCAGTGTTTGTTTGATTTGAGTAAGTCAATATTAAAGTCACCTAATAGTATTATTTCACTTGAAGACAAAGAAGCTTCTTCCATCATCAACATAAACTTGTCTATCCAATCTACATGTTCAGCTGGATTTCTATAGATAAAGCCGAGAAGGATAGGTTTTGATTTCTTAAAGCATATTTCGATCCATACAGATTCAACTTGATAATTTTCGAGTGATTCAATTCGTTTAAAGTTAATGTTTTGCTGAACATATACAACAAGGCCTGTTTCTCTAGAACATTTCGGATCATTACGAATAATACAATAGCCTGGTAGTAGTAAATCAGAGTCTTGTATATGGTCTGTTAGTCTTGATTCAGCAAATCCGAATATGTGAAACTGTTTTCCGGAGTTTGAAAGGACATGGGATACATCAGCGAGTTTGTTGATGATATGATTAATATTCAGAAAACCTACTTTAAAACCATCAGATATCGGCCAAGTGTTGAGTGTTTTAGTCATGGAACAGAAAAAGTGAATACAACAGTATCAAAGATGACTATTAATGTTATGATACAATGGTACAATGGAAAGGAGAAAAAAAGACACAAGAAGTACCAAAGGGCACCTCCAAAAGTACACAGTGTGCAAAATGCTTAACCACTGATTAAACAACCTATCAAATAACAAGTCACATAGAATATAGTCGAATACACCAAGTAATTAGGTCAATTATACATCCAAGTTTTCACCGTCATCAAATAAGAAGTCACATAGAATACAATTCAAATATAGCAAGTAATAAGGTCAATAATATTTACTGCGTCCGCACAACTCACGTAATTTGCGCTGAATATAGTTTTGGTCCGGCAAACTATGACAACCTCATGTGCATTACAAGATCACGAGTGTGTCCGCAACACACACACACACACACACACACACACACACACACACACACACACGCATGAACGTTCACGCGAATGTGCACTTACCGCACCCACGCACTTGCTGCACGAGCGTGTGAACATTCGCAGAACTATACATATCACACGCATGATTCACATAATTGTACATGTACATTTGTATACCGGAATGCTATTAATATATAAATATATGAATATATTATATGTATATATGAATTTATATTTTAGTATAACAACACCCAGTTAGACAGATGGTATTGATGAGAAATCAAATCAATCTATGTTGTTTATACCCCTGCCGACCACTAAGGTCATAATCATCAGGGCTATGTTGATGAGAAAACTCACACAGGTGTACCATAATAGTGGGGGTGGAAGTGTTGTTGGAATGACAATATTTTTGATGCCATTTTAAATAGTTCGTCAGTGTATGCGTCATAATTCACAGGCATTGCAGGATTTCCCGTGTCTTGTCTCTGGGAGATGTTTGGACGGATATTAGCTCCATGGTTACTGTTGTATGAGGTGGTGATATTTTGATTTGGGTGATTGTAATATTGAAACTGATGAGGGTGTTTGGGAGGCATGGAAAACGGGGGTTCATCTCTTTGTGATTTTGGAATGAGAGGTGGAAAATGGTAAGAAGATTGCATGGGTGGGGGTGCATGTTCTGATATCAGACCAACAGGACGACGCTCTTGGTTTTGTTTGAATGGTAAGGAGTTGTAGTATTCCCTAGAATTTGGTACTCTCTGGGGGTAGGACGGGGGTGAGACAAGTGGAAACGAATTCAGAGGAGAGTCTGATCTGCTATTGGTATATGTTTTTATGGGACCTTTGATTTCTCTGTGGGATCCTCTTCGCCACAGGGTTTTGAGATTTTCAGCAAGTCTTGCTGTTCCTCTGGTATTCGTGTGTTTTATACTGCTGTACAGACCTGTGTCTGACGCAAAAGGAAGAAAATTATCAATAAAAGCAATATTGTGGTTTTTACATATTTCTTTTAGATTTAGGTTTGAGGGCGTTATGACATTATTGAAATGATGATTCCCTCTGGCAGGCAAAATGGAGCTGAAAGCTACACGTGCGTGGGGGAAGGTTTTAGAACATAGAATAAAAAGTTCATTCCATGTTTCTGGGGATACTGGACCTGCGGGACAAGAGTTCACACCAACATGGATGATCACATCCTTTATGTTGGGTGAGACTGGTACGGAAGAAAGCCAGTGATGAAGGTCATCAATAGACATTCCTGGAACACAAAGTTTAAACATGCTTTCTCCACGAGGGGCCAGTCTCTTGGGGTTAATGAAGCGTATGACAGAGTCCCCAAGAAGAGAGAGAGAGAGAGAGAGAGAGAGAGAGTTGGGGGGTGGGGGGGTGAGAAGAAGGAGGGAGATCGAGAAAGGCAGGCTTTTCGATGGCCATAGAATTATCAAATTATCTTCCCTCTTGCCATTTCCAACCTGGGTTTTCAGTCAATGAAACGAATTGTCTGTAAAATGTCAGGATAAAATTAGGAAAGACAGAGATAAGCTTTTTATTTTGTGCGTGTGCATCCTCTCTCTCTCTCTCTCTCTCTCTCTCTCTCTCTCTCTCTCTTTTTTTTTTTTTTTTTTATCTTGTTGTATTATGTCCACAAAGACGCACACGCTTTTAGCGCCAGATTCAGTTTTAAGCCTGCCTGAACCTGCTTGTCGAAATCGCCACGGAAATCCGGCTGAAGCTACCAGCAATTTTCTTCAGTTGTAGCCCGTCCCAGTTCAGTTGAAATAAAAAAAATCAAAAAAATCACCCAACTAAATACATAAGGGAATAAGCAAAAAAGTAAGTTTAAGTGAATAAGTATCTAACTAATTCGCGGTCGCTGAGAGAACAAAAGAAGGAGGAGGAGGAGGAGGAGAAGGAGGAGGAGAAGGAGGAAGAGGAGAAATAGGAGAAGGAGGAGGAGTGAGGAGATGGTGGGAGAAGATGGAGGAGAAGGAAGTGGCAATACCAGGCGCTGTGCGTTTGTGTATGTTTCTGTGTGTGCGTCGGTGGCTGTAGGTATTGGTGTGAAGGGGGTTGAGGGGGGTGGGGGTGGGGGGGGGGGGGGGTGTACGTGTGACTTTTCGTAGATTGTGCCAATCCATTTCGTTAAGCATATTGTTCGTACGCGTTATTCTCAAAATAACTGATAATGTATAGCTCTGTCAGCACCCCCCCCCCCCCAACACCCCCACCCCCCAACCGCCACCACCACCTCCCCGCCCTCACCTCTCTCTCTGACTCTCTCTCTCTGACTCTGTCTTTCTCTGTCTCTTTCTATTTCTTACCATGTCCTTCTCTGTCTGACTCTCTCTCTCCCTATGTCTGACTCTCTCTCTCCCTGTCTCTGTATGACTCTCTCTCCCTGTCTCTGTATGACTCTCTCTCCCTGTCTCTGTATGACTCTCTCTCCCTGTCTCTGTATGACTCTCTCTGTCTTTCGCTCTGTCTGACTCTCTCTCTCTCTCCCTGTCTCTGTCTGACTCTCTCCCTCTCCCTGTCTCTGTCTGACTCTCTCTCTCTGTCTGACTCTCTCTCTCTCTCCCTGTCTGTGTCTGACTCTTTCGCTCTGTCTGAATCTCTCCCTGTCTATGTATGACTCTCTCTCTCTCTGTCTGACTCTCTCTCTCTCTCCCTGTCTCTGTGTGACTCTCTCTCTCCCTGTCTCTGTATGACTCTCTCTCTCGCTCTCTCTCTCACTCTCTCACTCTTTCTTATCATTCCCGTGATGTATTTCTGCACCTTCATGTGCGTATGCGTGTGTGTGTATATGTGTGTGTGTGTGTGTGAATGTTTGCGATGCAGAGATAGAAAGAGAGTGAGAGAGAGAAAGAGAAAAAGAGAGACAGACAGACAGATACAGACAAACAGAGAGAGAGAGAGAGAGAGAGAGAGAGAGAGAGAGAGCAAGACACTGACAAGGCGAATGGAAACGAAGTTAATCTGCACTGTACATACACACACCCCGCTATCATGGCAATGTCTTTCCCAGTCCACACGGGGCCAAGAGGTCTCTGTCTATCTCCTGTACAAGCAAACACCATGGCACTCGTGTGCGCGTGCGCTGCGTCCGTCAGTGAATGCGTGCGTGAATGCGTATGTGCACGCGCGTGCGAGACTGTGTTTCTGTATGTGTGTGTGTGTGTGTGTGTGTGTGTGGGCGGGGGAGGCGGAGGGGGGGGGGATGGTGGGGGGAAGTGTGTGTTAGTGTTTCAGATTCAATTTTTCAAGGAGGCGTGACCACGTTCGGACGACATAATTATGTACGCAACACCGTGTCTGCTGGCTCAGCCGCCGATATTTTCTCCCCCTCCACTAGACCTTGGTTGGTGGTCTGGGCGCTAGTCATTCGGATGAGACGATAAACCGAGGTCCCGTGTGCAGCATGCACTTAGCACACGTAAAAGAACCCACGGCAACAAAAAGGTTGTCCCTGCTGGCAAAATTCTGTCGAAAAATCCACTTCGATAGGAAAAACAAATAAAACTGCACGCAGGAAAAAAAAAAAAAATGAGTGGCGCTGTAGTGTAGCGACGCGCTCTCCCTGGGGAGAGCAGCCCGAATTTCACACAGAAAAATATGCTGTGATAAAAAGAAATACAAATACAAATACAGATAATTAACAGAAGCAATAACCCAACGCCCTAGTTAGGCGTGCATGCAATTTTACCTTTCTGCACCTATCTGAGAAGTAGGTCATATGACGTCATGGGCAAGCCTACCACAGAAACTAGGTTTTCTGAATTTTGCACTGCCTTTGTTCAGACAATTGTTCGGCATAATTTATAAATGGATCAGTTGGAATACGTAAATGGCAGAGATATCACAAGAAACACGCTCTGATCAAACATAGAAGACTAAAGCAAATAATGAGTGTGATTATATAACTGAATATGGTTTGTAAAACTGCAAAAAAAATAATAGTCACCGAAAACATTCAAGATCCTTTCGTCAAAACAAGAATGTCCACGACAAAATTTTAGCCTTTCGGTGAACTGAAAAAAAAAAACAACAACAACAAAAAACAACATGAAATAGAGCGGTGTATGCGCACGTGGTTCTCGCTTAAAAAAAAAAAAAAAAAAAAAAAAAAAAAAAAAACATCGGGGGGGGGGGGGGGGGGGGGGAACCTCCACGAAAAACCAAAAACGAAAGTGGGTCTACAAACCCTCCCTATTTTGTGAACTCTGTGTAACACGCCCTCGCCCCTTTCCCCGTCCACCCCTCACCCCCTACACACACACACACACACACCCTGCCCCCCACCATCTGCCTTCTCCAACAGAACCCCAACATGGCCAGGAGAGTTTTCCATCTCCTCTACGAGCAAGCAGAGGGACTCGTTCAATTAAAAGGAACACGTTCTTTCTTGTCCAGTAACTGGCCGCTCCAGTGTAAGTAGCACTCTAATCTGATTGCCCCCCTCTCTCTCTCTCTCTCTCTCTCTCTCCCTTCCCCCACTCACTCCTTCCCTTCCTCCCCCCCCCCAACCCCCCCCTCTCTCTCGTTTACTCCCTCACTCATTCTTATGCACATGTACGTGCAGAGATAGACCACGAAAAATGATACAGGGAGAGAGAGAGAGAGAGAGAGAGAGAGAGAGAGAGAGAGAGAATCATAGAGAGACAGGGAGAGAGTCAGACAGAGCGAGAAACAGAGAGAAAGAGTCAGAGAAAGAGACGCAGAGACGGTGAGACAGGAGAGAATGAGAGAGAGAGAGAGAGAGAGAGAGAGAGAGAGAGAGAGAGAGAGAGAGAAGTGGGGAGGTGGGGGGGGGGGCTGACAGAGTTATCCATTATCAGTTCTTTTCGGAGTAACGCTAACGGGCAATATGCTAAACGAAATGGATTGACACAATCTACGAAAAGCCATACGTATTCCAACCCATACACTGAGCGCGCGCACACACACACACACGCACGCATACGCACGCACGCACGCACGCACGCACACACACACACACACACACACACACACGTTTTATGAAGTGGTCCTTAATTTCTTGTGATCCCT
>NC_134876.1:60310717-60313217 GCF_041734735.1 Babylonia areolata
GAAACACTCTTTCTCTCCACACTGACACAAACACACATATGCACACTCACTCTTTCTCTTATACCGACACAGACATTGACGCAAACACTCTTTCTCTCCACACTGACACAAACACACACACATGCACACTCACTCTTTCTCTTATACCTACACAGTCATTGACGCAAACACAGTTTCTCACTTACACTGACACAGACACACACATATGCACACTCACTCTTACTCCTATACCTACACAGACATTGACGCAAACACTCTTTTTCTCCACACTGACACAAACACACACACACATGCACACTCACTCTTTCTCTTATACCTACACAGACATTGACGCAAACACTCTTTCTCACTTACACTGATACAAACACACACACATATGCACACTCGCTCTTTCTCCTATACTTACACAGAAATTGACGCAAACACTCTTTTTCTCCACACCTACACAAACACACACACACATGCACACTCACTCTTTCTCTTATACCTACACAGACATTGACGCAAACACTGTTTCTCTCCACACTAACACACACACACACACACACACACACACACACACACACACACACACATGCACACTCACTCTTTATCTTATACCTACACAGACATTGACGCAAACACTGTTTCTCACTTACACTGACACAGACACACACATATGCATACTCACTCTTTCTCTTATACCGACACAGACATTGACGCAAACAATCTTTCTCTCCACACTGACACAAACACACACATATGCACACTCACTCTTTCTCTTATACCTACACAGACATTGACGCAAACACTCTTTCTCACTTACACTGACACAAACACACACATATGCACACTCACTCTTTCTCTTATACCTACACAGACATTGACGCAAAACACTCTTGCTCACTTACACTGACACAAACACACACATATGCACACTCACTCTTTCTCCTATACTTACACAGACATTGACGCAAACACTCTTTTTCTCCACACTGACACAAACACACACACACATATGCACACTCACTCTTTCTCCTATACTTACACAGACATTGACGCAAAACACTCTTTCTCTCCACACTGACACAAACACACATATGTACACTCACTCTTTCTCTTATACCGACACAGACATTGACGCAAACACTCTTTCTCTCCACACTGACACAAACACACACACATGCACACTCACTCTTCCTCTTATACCGACACAGACATTGACGCAAACACTCTTTCTCTCCACACTGACACAAACACACACACATGCACACTCACTCTTTCTCTTATACGTACACAGACATTGACGCAAACACTCTTTCTCACGTACAGTGACACAAACACACACATATGCACACTCACTCTTTCTCTTATACCTACACAGACATTGACGCAAAACACTCTTTCTCTCCACACTGACACAAACACACATATGTACACTCACTCTTTCTCTTATACCGACACAGACATTGACGCAAGCACTCTTTCTCACTTACACTGACATAAACACACACATATGCACACTCACTCTTTCTCCTATACTTACACAGACATTGACGCAAACACTCTTTTTTCTCCACAACTACACAAACACACACACACACACATGCACACTCACTCTTTCTCTTATACCTACACAGACATTGACGCAAACACTGTTTTTCACGTACACTGACACAAACACACACATATGCACACTCACTCTTTCTCTTCTACCTACACAGACATTGACGCAAACACTGTTTTTCACATACACTGACACAGACACACACATATGCACACTCACTCTTTCTCTTATACCTACACAGACATTGACGCAAAACACTCTTTGTCTCTATACTGACACAAACACGCACATGTACACTTACTCTTTCTCCCTCTATCAATCTATCTAATAAACGCACACACGCAGGCACGCGCGCGCGCAAAAACGCTCGCAAACACACACACACACACACACACACACACACACACACACACACACACACACACACACACACACACACAGAAATCGACACATCAACACCATCCCCCACCACCACCCCACTTTCCTGCCCCCACCCCCACCCCCTATCCCCCACCCCCACACACATAGTATAGCTATGAAAATGCAAAAAAACAAAAAACAAAAACAAAAAAAAACCAAGCAAACAAAAACCTATAATGACACCTGTCCCAGTAGACGTGACAGCGGTCATATTTTTCACCAGAACGAAGAGAGTTCGACAGCTGAATCTCCTGTAATGGCACCGGCGACCTTTACAGTCACTCCCTCGCGTGGCCAAAAAAAAAAAAAAAAAAAAAAAAAAAAAAAAATCAATGGCAACGACGACGGCTTTTTGTCTTAAGATCACACACACACACACACACACACACACACACACACACACACACACACACACACACGCACGCACACACACACACACACACACACACACACACACACACACACACACACACACACATACACACACACACACATACACAGGCAGTCAAAGAGATCGCTTTCTATTAACACACA
>NC_134876.1:60318217-60320717 GCF_041734735.1 Babylonia areolata
CGCCAAAATCGCACAAGCTAGGTAGAGGACACATGTCACTGAAAGGTAACCGGATCATGGGTCTGTTATCCATGAACCTACTGCTCTTTATGTTCGATGGTAGGACAGGCCATATTTTCTACACATCACGGGTTGGGGGGAGGGGGGAGGGGGCTCCCAGCTATTCTTAGACACCATCTTTTCTGTTCATAGCACAAGGGAATTTTGGATTCTAAACTGACTGGCGGTGAAAGGGTTTCAAAGCCTCGGATATCTGATCCAGTGTTCACCACCAGTGACCAGGGTTCCGAAGCCTCGTTTAGGCATGGCTTCGTGTCACTTTACTCTTAATTTAACTCACTCAGTACGGCCAGTCCTCTCTTCTCCTCTACACAGACCCCTCAGATGTCCAGTGGGTGTCTGAATAACCCAACCTTTAGCTTCCGTCGTCAGAATTGTGGTATTCTTTGTCAACATTCACCTCTTCAGTATAAGAGCCTTCCGCTTGCAATATTTTGATGATGGTAATTGGGGTGAAACGCTGTTAACGTCGTCTCTTTCGCCGTTCGTATGGAGAGAGTTAATTCTCCTCATTCCATCGAGGTGTGAATCGTCGGCACCTGGTAGGCTTGGGAAGGTTAAAATGATATTGATTAAAATGGCGGGAGAACAGAATTTGGGGACCCGGCTTCTTCTTATGTCAAGCTCCAGACACAGTGAATGATTTATGAATTCACTGCTCCGATGGCCGTAAAAAAAGGCCATGGCCGGGATCTTGGACCTTTCATAGCTCTGGGGCTGTGGCACGGAGGCCACAGCTTCTTGCAGCAGAACTGGGAACCGTCAGAACAGCAGGAAAAAAGGGTCAGAGACTTTACGAACGGCAGTCAGTCATCCCGACGGACACCCCTTATTTCCGATTCGCCAATATTCAGGTGGGTATTTTCAGTTTTCAGTTTCTGAAGGAGGCGCGTCACTGCGTTTGGACATATCCATATACGCTACACCACATCTACTAGGCAGATGCCTGACAGCAGCATAACCCAACGCACTTGCCAGGTCTTGAGTGCATGCTTTTTGTTGTTGCTGTTGTTGTAATCATGATTATAACCATAATAATAATAATAAGAAGAAGAAGAAGAAGAAGAAGAAGAATATTATTATTATTATTGTTATTATTATTATTATTATTATTATTATTATTATTATTATTATTATTATTATTATTATTGTTGTTGTTGTTGTTGTTGTTGTTTGTTGTTATCGATATCATTAAGCTTCTCTGTTCAGTTCTAACATGACGCTGCGCGGTCGGTTTAACTCTTACACTACTGTGATCGCTTTGCCTTTCCTCTGTGTTCGCGTGACCTTCAGCTGAACGGAAAAGTCCGCTGGCACGCATACACTACCGTGGCCGGGCCAGTGTGCTGTGCAGTGGTTTAACACGATAACCTGCGGACATGGCAACTTCCGCAAACTCGTAAATATACACGCTGCACCCACGGGCAGTTCTAGAGTGCGCTGACTGAGGGAAAAGTGCATCCATACCGTGACAGGCAAGAGAGAGAGAGAGAGACAGAGACAGGAAGAGAGAAACAGATTGAGAGACAGATAGAGAGAAAGACACAGAGAGAGACAGAGACAGAGAAAGACAGAGGCATAGAGAGACAGACAGACAGAGAGAGACAGACAGACAGAGAGAGTCAAACAGGAACAGAGAGGCATAGAGAGAGGTTGGGAGAGACAGGATGAGGGAGATAGAGGGAGAGAGAGAGACAGGGACAGAGAGAGAGAGAGACAGAGACAGAAAGAGAGAAAGATAGAGACAGAGACACAGAGAGACAGACAGAGAGAAAGACAGAGACAGACAGAGGCACAGAGAGACAGACAGACAGAGAGAGAGAAAGAGTGAGACAGAGACAGTCAGGCAGGAACAGAGAGAGAGAGGTTGGGAGAGACAGGGTGAGGGAGATAGAGGCAGAGAGAAAGGGGGGGGGGGTGATGGAGAAGGGGAGAGATAGAAGTATATACAGAGAGAGGAGAGGACAGAGAGAAAATATGAGAGACAGACAGACAGACAGACAGACAGACAGACGGAGGGAGACAGACAGAGAAAGAGAGAGACAGACATACGGACAGACAGAGAAAGAGAGACAGACAAACATTCAGACAGACAGACAGAGAAAGAGATGGAGACAGAAAGAGAGACAGAGAGAGACAAACAGACAGAGGGGGAGAGAGAGAGAGAGAACACATTAGGGCTGTTAAGCTATTGACATTAAAACAAAGTTCTGAGAGAGAGAGAGGGGGGGACAGACAGACAGACAGAGAGAAAGAGACAGACAGACAGAGTAAGAGAGACAGACAGACAGACATAGAAAGAGAGACAGACAGACAGACAGACAGAGGAGGGAGAGAGAAGAGGGAGAAAGAAAAAGAGAGATGCAGACAGAGAAAGAGAGAGAGACAGTGACAGAGAGACAGAGACAGACAGACAGAGAGACAGACAGAGACAGACAAA
>NC_134876.1:60325717-60328217 GCF_041734735.1 Babylonia areolata
CACACACACACACACACACACACACACACACACACACACACACACACACACACACACACACACACACTGTCAGCCTCACACGTTTGCTATCGAAGTCTCTATCTTCCAATCAAATGCATTGTCATCCAACAAAAGGCACACGATGCGGAAACGTTGTAAGTTTGTTGTTTTTTTGTACATCAGACTATCTACCTACGTAGTTTATATACATATATATATATATATATATATATATATATATATATATATATATATAAACACATTAACACGCACGTACGCACGCACGCACACACACACACACACACACACACACACACACACACACACACACACACATATACCAGGAAACACACACACACTGTTCTCACACACACACACACACACACACACACACACACACACACACACACACTGGCACACACGCACACACACACACACGCACACACACACACACACACACACACACACACACACACACACACACACCTAACAAATAAACAGTAACACGCAAATACGCAAGCACACACACACACACACACACACACACACACACACACACACACACACACACACACAGCCAATGAGAAATCAAGATAGATTTGTCTGCACTGAGAAACTGCTCTTCTGCTTCTGTAGCCTAATTTCTTTCTGTGTGCAATCGATCGGAAGTGTAGAGTTTCCTGCGAGACTTGGTGCTGTCTGTATTTTCACACTGACATCGGCGCTGAAATCTACACAGCGTCTTTTGTCTTGTGCTTTTCTTTTCTTTCTTTCTTCCTTGTGTGTGTGTGTGTGTGTGTGTGTGTGTGTGTGTGTGTGTGTGTGTGGTTTTGCTTTGTCTCCTTCCAGGTGATTTGACTAGCTCGTAACACTGTGAAGTTCTGATAATAGTATACCTTATTTCATTTTTGCCTTCCACGTATGTTTGGTTCTATTATAATTATTTTTTTACATACTAGTTTGTTTGGTTTGAGTTTTTTTCTCTTCTTTCCTTTAGTTTATTAAAGAGCTTTTCACTGGCAAGTGATATTTGACTGGGAGGAGGATGAGGTGGGGGGTGGGGGAGGGGGGGGGGAGGGGGGGAGGGAGGGGTGTGTGTGTGGATGGGGGTAGTCCATTTGTGTGCGCCAGTGGGGGTTGGGGTGTGGGGGGGGGGGGCGATTGGAAGTGGTGTTGGGATGACTGATAAAGTAACAGATACAGTAAAGGATACATATAAAAAAAAAAAGGACTATTTGTGTGTGTGTGTGTGTGTGTGTGTGTGTGTGTGTGTGTGTGTGTGTGTGTGTGTGTGTGTGTGTGTCTCAAACCTTAACACGCCGCTGGCAGCACTGAAAACTGAACATTAACTCCAAACAGGTGTTTCTCGTTCCAGACAAAGCCCTCGTTATATAGGTTCACTAACCACGTGGCACTAGACTGCACAGTCTCACACACACACACAACATGCAAGCCGTAACCCAGTAACAAGAAAACGGCTTCCTTCCAAACAGGTTCCAGATGTATAGCGGTTTGATTTTTTTGTTTTTGAATAACATCCTGAGAAAATAAAAACTCCACACACACACACACACACACACACACACACACACACACACACACACAGAGAGAGAGAGAGAGAGAGAGAGAGAGAGAGAAGAAGAAACGAAACTCACATGCTGAATATATCACCCACGTGGTAAATAAAACACCTACTATTTTCCTTGCACGTTGGAGAAACTTGTACATAATATCATTTGGCACTCTTCGAAGAAAAAAAACAACACCCAACAACAACACAGCTTAGCTCCTTTCGTCTCTGAAACACACTTGGACACGCAAACAAAAACTCTTTTTTTTTTTTCGTTTTTAAATCCAGCGTATCGTTCACAGCACAGGTGGTTTTGAAATGTTCCGTCGAACAAGACCGAACGGATATATATATATATACACACATGAACTGACACACACACCTACCAGTTGCTCTACTTTGCTACAGCACGTGCTATACGAGAAAGGTAGCCTGTCGGGCTGAAAGGAAAGGTTGTATTGGGGTAGAGCAAGACCCGCGGCGGACAAAGGCAGTAAATCTCAGCCGTGGCTTCGGCTACTAGGATTGTACATACACTACACCTACTACCTGTTGCTCAGGACTGACTTGAAAGCGGTGTGATGGTGGCCCAGTGGTAGCGTGCCCAGTGAGAGAATCTGAGCGCATGGGATCGAATCATTCGCTGTTTTGGGTTTTTTTTTTTGGGGGGGGGGTTGTTTGTTTTTTCTCCATCTGGACACTCCATCGGCCTCGGTCTGGACGCTAGTTATTCACTCGGTTGAGACGATAAACTGAGAGATGCTCCGTGTATGGCATGCATTTAGTTTACGTATATATATATATATATATATATATATATATATATATATATATATATATATATATATATATATATATATATATATATATATATATATATATATATATATGGCCTAGAGGTAACGCGTCCGCCTAGGAAGCGAGAGAATC
>NC_134876.1:60335717-60338217 GCF_041734735.1 Babylonia areolata
TTGCTTTAACGTTAAGGTTCCTTTCATTGTCTTGGTTTGCGTCGTGTTGAGTACCAATGCACTGTGTTGCGTTGCATTGCGTTGCGAAGCCGAGCTTTGTCTTGCGTTGCACTGAATAATTACATTGCATTGTGTGTTAATCGTGTTATGGTGTAATGCATTGTTCCATACATGACGATTATGCCCTGAAACACTGCACTGTGCTTTGTTGCATTACCCTTCACTCTCACTGTAAATATCATGGGGAAAGTCATGATGCTTGTCGCCTCAGAATCAGCGTCACCACAATCCAGCGACACCCTCCTTCTTTTTTTCTTTTTTTTTTTAAATCCTGTGTGTGTGTGTGTGTGTGTGTGTGTGTGTGTGTGTGTGTGTGTGTGAAAGACAGAGAGAGAGAGAGAGAGAGACTACGAATGTGTGTGTGTGTGTGTGTGTGTGTGTGTGAAAGACAGAGAGAGAGAGAGAGAGAGACTACGAATGTGTGTGTGTGTGTGTGTGTGTGTGTGTGTGTGTGTGTGTGTGTGTGTGAAAGAAAGACAGACAGACAGACAGAGACTACGAATGTGTGTGTGTGTGTGTGTGTGTGTGTGTGTGTGTGTGTGTGTGTGTGTGTGTGTGTGTGTGTGTGTGAAAAGCACATTTTTCTGATTAGAAGAAGAAGAAGCTGATGATGATGATATGATGATATGATGATGAAGAAGAAAAGAAATCGTGCGTGTGGAATCAAAAAGCTCTCATCTCTCCTGACTGAAAAGAAAAGATGATAACGAGGGGAAAAAAAAAAGAAAGAGATAGGGAGGGAAAACAGAGGAGATAGACGGAGATAGATAAGACGGGCTAGGATTTCAATCAACATGCCTCGTGACACCATCAACGGTGCCCATGGAGACCAGCCAGCCAACGCAAAAGGCTTGTCCATTCCATCACGACCAAGTTCTCATCGTTCGTTTGTTTGTTAGTTTATTTTATTTTATTTTATTTGTTCATCTTTACCAAATTTGGAATGCCAATGCTCTCAGTGGTAGAAGAAAAAAAAAAAAGGGCGTAGGTATGCCATACGGTCACGGCTGACATCTTGACATTTCCCCCTCCAGACTCATGCAGTGTTGAAGAAGGAAAGAGAGAGAGAGAGAGAGAGAGAGAGAGAGAGAGAGAGAGAGAGAGTAAAAAATCGATCTGTTTATCAGCAAAGAGAAGAACGACGTCTGGGACAGATCGATTTTTTTTTTTTTCAAAAACTTTAAGTCATTTCGCGTCCGGTTTAAGAAGAACAAAAAGATGAAAATGATGAAGAAGATAAGAAAAAGCGGTATGTGTCCTTCTTACCACAACAATCCTATAAATCAGCTGGTAGTGTCTGACCTTTTTCGGTTTTTTTTTTTTTTTTAACAGAATAATGATGATAGTGTTCGTAAGTATAATCGTTAAGCTGCAAGATGAGTCTGCTACTGAGTCACGCTTTCTTCGGATTTTTTTTTTTTTTTTTTTTTTCGAAAAAACAAAAAACAAAAATCAAGACATGTATACTGCTCTTTATGAGTTCATATTTTAGAAGAATCATGGTGACTCCCTTCTGTTTCCACCCTCCCTAGTTTATTTTTCTCGTGGAACTTTATTTACAGATTAAGGTATAAATATACAATGAAATAACACACGTACACACGAAAACATCGAATAAATCATGAATGAAAATACAAACATAGTCCGCGGTGTCTGTGATAAAATAAAATTTCGTCCTGATGGTGTAAATATTACTTCTAATTCTGAAAGGTTTTAATTAATATTATTCTTTTTTTTTTTAATCTGCGTTATTTACCACACAAATTGTTTCATTCATCAACCTTTGGACGTCGCATGCTTATATTGTACCGCATAATTGGATTTACGTACACACATGTCAGATATGCCCATAATTATTATTGCCGCCAGTGATTGACAGTTTATTATACATCACAGGCGTTGACGTTGAAAAATAATAAGACATGGCAAACGGCAGCGTATGGATATCACTAAATAATGGGTTACCATGCTGACAAAAGCACGCTTGGTCTGCTTTTTTTCTCTCTCTCTCTCTCTCTCTCGAAAGCAATGAACCTAGTTTACTGAAAACAATGAAGCACAAGTCTTCACAGACAGTCTCACAATGCTCGCACCTCTTCCTCTCACAAGGTGTGCGAACTTGCGAACTGAATTCAGCTCAACGCATCAAGGCAATGCGGAATATCAT
Source organism: Babylonia areolata (assembly GCF_041734735.1). Classification (NCBI taxonomy): domain Eukaryota; kingdom Metazoa; phylum Mollusca; class Gastropoda; order Neogastropoda; family Buccinidae; genus Babylonia; species Babylonia areolata. The sequence goes on from NC_134876.1 coordinate 60,337,945, forward strand.
GAAAGGATCAGAAGATAGCACTTTTTGTTTTCGTTTTCAATGTCTCAGTAAGACATAACTGACTCGTTCTAAATCTTATCGAAAGTATGGACGGGATTAGAGTGCAGAAGAAGGAGGCGTAAAATTGCATCATTCAATGAGCTCGAAGAAGAACTCACACAATGTGAGACAGAGAGACAGACAGACGAACAAATGGACTCTCTCTCTCTCTCTCTCCTCTCACTCCATCCTCCATTTCTGGTTTGTCTTGTCTTGCTGTGATGTTGTTTCTTT
>NC_134876.1:60343217-60345717 GCF_041734735.1 Babylonia areolata
GGAAGTTGTGCGTGTGTGTGTGTGTGTGTGTGTTTGTGATGACAATAATGCAATGGGCTCTGTTCATACCGAAAGAAATGAGAATCTCATGTTGAGTTCATCTTCTGTGTGTGTGTGTGTGTGTGTGTGTGTGTGTGTGCTTGCAACTGCCCCTGCTCATATTGATATAAAAGAGAACTACGTTTTGAGTTTACCTTCTTTTCCTCTGTGTGCCTCTGTGTCTCTCTGTCTGTCTGTCTGTCTGTCTCTGTCTGTCTCTGTCTCCCTGTCCGTCTCCCTGTCTCTGTCTCTGTCTCTCTCTCTCTCTGTGTCTCTGTCTGTCTGTCTGTCTGTCTGTCTCTCTGTCTCTGTCTGTCTCTCTCTCTCTCTCTCTCTCTCTCTCTCTCTCTCTCTCTCTCTCTCTCTCATATTCATATCGAAATAAATAAGAATCACGTGCAGAGTTCATCTGATTTTTCTTCCCTCCGCCCCCCTCTCTCTCTCAACCTGTGTGTGTGTGTGTGTGTGTGTGTGTGTGTGTGTGTGTGTGTGTGTGTGTGTGTGTGTGTGTGTGTGTGTGTGTGTTGTGTTTTGTGTGTGAGTGTGTGTGTGTGTGTGTGTGTGTGTTGTGTGTTGCGACAAAAATGCAATAGACTTCTGCTCATACCGAAATAAATTAGAATCGAATGCTGAGTTCATCTTCTGAATGTGTGTGTGTGTGTGTGTGGACAACAACAACAACAACAACAAAAAAAAAAAATGCAGTGAACTTTGCTCATACCGAAATAAACAAGAATCGCGTGCTCTCTCTCTCTCTCTCTCTCTCTCTCTCTCTCTCTCTCTCTCTCTCTCTCTCTGTGTGTGTGTGTGTGTGTGTGTGTGTGTGTGTGTGTGTGTTGCGACAAAAATCCCATGGATTTTGCTCATACCGAAATAAACAAGAATCGAATGCTGAGTTCATCTTCTGAATGTGTGTGTGTGTGGGGGTGGGGGGTGGAGGTGGGGGGTGGATGGACAAAAATGCAATGCACTTTGCTCATACCAAAATAAACCTGCTGTGTTCATCTTCTGAATCTCTGTGTGTGTGTGTGTGTGTGTGTGTGTGTGTGTGTGTGTGTGTGTGTGTGTGTGTGTGTGTGTGTGTGTGTGTCTTTAAAGAAACACGTCACAGCTTCCCTGCGCTGTTCTGTTTCTCACCTTCTCTCATCCTCCTGACCCAAGGAACTCGTTCTGTCCCACCCCCACCAACCCCCCTCTCCTCCCATACATACACACACCACCCCTGTTACCCTCTCTGCCACTCTCGTCCTCCCCCCCCCCCCGGCCATCCCCCTTTCGTCCTCCCCCCTGCCATCCCCCTCTCGTCCTTCCCCCCCGCCATCCCCCTCTCGTCCTCCCCCCCCCGCCATCCCCATCCCCCTCTCGTCCTCCCCCCGCCATCCCCCTCTCATCCTCCCCCCCCCCCCCCGCCATCCCCCTCTCATCCTCCCCCCCGCCATCCCCCTCTCATCCTCCCCCCCCCCCGCCGCCATCCCCCTCTCATCCTCCCCCCGCCATCCCCCTCTCATCCTCCCCCCCCGCCATCCCCATCCCCCTCTCGTCCTCCCCCCGCCATCCCCCTCTCGTCCTCCCCCTCGTCCTCCCCCCGGCCATCCCCCTCTCGTCCTCCCCCTCGTCCTCCCCCCGGCCATCCCCCTCTCGTCCTCCCCCCCGCCATCCCCCTCTCGTCCTCCCCCTCGTCCTCCCCCCGGCCATCCCCCTCTCGTCCTCCCCCGGCCATCCCCCTCTCGTCCTCCCCCTCGTCCTCCCCCCGGCCATCCCCCTCTCGTCCTCCCCCCGCCATCCCCCTCTCGTCCTCCCCCCGCCATCCCCCTCTCGTCCTCCCCCTCTCGTCCTCCCCCCGCCATCCCCCCTCTCGTCCTCTCCCCGCCATCCCCCTCTCGTCCTCCCCCCGGCCATCCCCCTCTCGTCCTCCCCCCCCCCCCCGCCATCCCCCTCTCGTCCTCCCCCCGCCATCCCCCTCTCGTCCTCCCCCCCCCCCGGCCATCCCCCTCTCGTCCTCCCCCCTGCCATCCCCCTCTCGTCCTCCCCCCCCGCCATCCCCTTCTCGTCCTCCCCCCTGCCATCCCCCCGGCCATGCCCCTCTCGTCCTCCCCCCCGCCCCCGTTCCGCATCCCCCTCTGTCCTCCCCCTCCGTCTCCCCCGCCATCCCCTCGTCTCCCCCATCCCCTCTGTCCTCCCCCGCCATCCCCATCCCCTCCCCCATCCCTCTCGCTCCCCGCATCCCCCGTTCCCCCCCGCATCCCCATCCCCCTCGTCTCCCCCCGCCATCCCCCGCCATCCCCCTCTCGTCTCCCCTTGCTCCCCGCCATCCCTCTCGTCTTCCCCCGGCCATCCCTCTCTCCTCCCCGCATCCCTCTCGTTCCCGCCTCCTTCGCTCCCGGCATCCCTCTCGTCCTTCCCCGCCATCCCCTCTCGTCTCCCCGCATCCCCCTTCGTCCTCCCCCCGCCATCCCTCTCG
>NC_134876.1:60350717-60353217 GCF_041734735.1 Babylonia areolata
GCACATATGTTGACCTGGGAGATCGTAAAAATCTCCACCCTTTACCCACCAGGCGCCGTCACCGTGATTCGAACCCGGGACCCTCAGATTGAAAGTCCAACGCTTTAACCACTCGGCTATTGCGCCCGTCAGGGTTGGGGACCAAGTGACAAAGTTGGAGGTGGACATACAGAGGCAAAAAAAGAGCCAGAGCCAGGGACAGATAAAGACAGAGAGAGAAAGGGAGAGGGAAAGAGAGAGACAGACAGAGACAGACATAGAGAGAAAGGGGCAGATAAAGACAGAGAGAAAAACACACACAAAGAGAGGAAGGGAGAGAGAAAGGGAAAGAGAGAGAGAAAGAGAGAGATAGACAGAGACAGACATAGAGAGAGAGGGACAGATAAAGACAGAGAGAGAGAAACACAGAGAGAGACAAACAGACAGACAGGCAGACGGACATAGACATAGAGAGAAAGGGACAGATAAAGAGAGAAAAACACACACACAGAGAAAGGGAGAGAGAGAGGGAAAGAGAGAGAAAGAGAGAGAGATAGACAGACATAGACATAGAGAGAGAGGGACAGATAAAGACAGAGAGAGAGAGAAACAGAGAGACAGACAGACAGAGACATAGAGAGAAAGGGACAGATAAAGACAGAGAGAAACACACACACACACACACAGAAAGGAAGAGAGAGAGAGAGACAGCGAGAGACAGAGACATAGAGAGACAAAGAGAGGCAGAAGCAGGGACAGAGAAAGACAGAGAGAGAGAGAGACAGGGAGAGAGAGAGAGAGAGAGAGAGAGAGAGAGAGACAACGCGAGAGAGAGACCGACAGCGAGAGACAGAGACAGAAAGAGACAGAGAGAGGCAGAAACAGGGACAGAGAAAGACAAAGAGAAAAAGGGAGAGAGAGAGAGAGAGAGACAGGGAGACAGCGAGAGACAGAGACATAGACAGAGAGAGACAGCGAGACAGCGAGAGACAGAGACATAGACAGAGAGAGACAGCGAGACAGCGAGAGACAGAGACATAGACAGAGAGAGACAGCGAGACAGCGAGAGACAGAGACATAGACAGAGAGAGACAGCGAGAGACAGAGACATAGACAGAGAGAGACAGCGAGACAGCGAGAGACAGAGACATAGACAGAGAGAGACAGCGAGACAGCGAGAGACAGAGACATAGACAGAGAGAGAGACAGGGAGACAGCGAGAGACAGAGACATAGACAGAGAGAGACAGAAACAAGGACAGAGAAAGACAGAGAGAGAAACAGAGAGAGAGAAAGGGATAGAGAGAGAGAGCGAGAGACAGAGAGAGACAAGGAGAGGCAGAAACAGGGACAGAGAAAGACAGAGAGAAAGAGAAAGGGAGAGATAGAGACAGAGTCAGACAGAGACAGAGAGTCACAGAGAGAGAGAGAGACAGAGAGAGATAATCAGAAAGAGACAAAGAGAGAGAGTCAGAGAGAGAGAGCAGAGCAGAGAAGAGGTGCACTGATATAATATATTCAGAGGGAGGAGGGCTTGAGAGAGAGAGAGGGGGGGGGGGAGACAGCGACAGACAAACAGACAGAGACAGAGATAAAAACAGAGGAGTAACACGCACACGGCGAACACACCCATGCACTCATTTCTTACAGACAGAGACAGACAGGGGTATAGATAGACGCAGATACGCCTGCGTTTTATTCGGGAAAGTTAAGGGTAGTTTTGTGTGTGTGTGTGTGTGTTTTGCTTTTCTTAAATATTCATTTTATCCATGATACATGACACATTCTTCAAGATGATGGCGCCAACTTGCTTCTGAAGTCAAGAAGTAAAGAGAAGGAGGGTGTGTTCAACATTACAGCTTGAGATAGGGATCCGTCATACACGGAGAATTATAAAGTTTGCGTTTTTGGCTGATGCCGAATGATAGATAGATTACTGCGTGGGGTGTGGCTGGATAGAGCGGCCATTACGGGAGTAACGCTCCCTCCCACGTATGATCACAGGTGAAGTCTGACGCTGCTCTGTCTGTCTGTCTGTCTATCTGTTTGTCTCTCTGTTAGGCTTTGGGCCTTAAGTTAAAGTTCTCCTTCTTCTGTCTCTTTGCATCGGAACGGCTAGGCCAGTGTCTCTTCGAACTTGAAGGTGTGGCCTTTTTGACTCACTTGTGTAAACAAAGTGAGTCTATGTTTTAACCCGGTGTTCGGTTGTCTGTGTGTGTGTGTGTGTGTGTGTGTGTGTGTGTGTGTCTGTGTGTCTGTGTGTCCGTGGTAAACTTTAACATTGACATTTTCTCTGCAAATACTTTGTCAGTTGACACCAAATTAGGCATAAAAATAGGAAAAAATTCAGTTCTTTCCAGTCATCTTGTTTCAAACAATATTGCACCTCTGGGATGGGCACAAAAAAAATAAAACATGAAGCCTAATTATATGCAAACTGCATTTACTGTTATATTTATATTTTTTGTATTCTCTAAACTTGGCACTTTGATCTGATATTCTGACCCAACAACAAGAGCAGT
>NC_134876.1:60375717-60378217 GCF_041734735.1 Babylonia areolata
GATGATGATGATGATGATGATGATGATGACATGGATACTTGTATAGCGCCTATCCTCGGTCGGAGACCAAACTCAAAGCACTTTACATACACAGAATCATTTGCACAACAGATTGTCTATCCTGGGGAGAGCTGACTGACAGCTGCCAATTGGGCGCTCATCATTCGTTTCCTATGTCATTCGATCAGGCTTCAGTCACCTACATAAAATGATACAGACATGCGACATTTTACGTGTTAGACCATTTTGTTTGTTCACCCCGCCATGTATGCAGCCAAACTCCGTTTTCGGGATTGTGCATGCTGGGTTTCCATAATCATAATAATAATAATGGTACTTATATAGCGCTGAATCTTGTGCATAGACAAATCTAAGCGCTTTCGCACCAGTCATTCTCACGCACGCATAACTCTAAAACTGGAGAAACTAAAGACAAGGAAGAGGCAGGGAAGGGAGGTTATTTTGGGAAGAGGTGGGTTTTAAGGCCAGACTTGAAAGAGCTGAGTGTGGAGACTTGACGAAGCGAAAGAGGAAGTTCATTCCAATTGCAAGGTCCAGAGACAGAGAAAGAACGGCGGCCAACAGTCGATAGTTTGAATCTGGGTATAACCAACTGTCGAATGATTAGACTCTCAGTTTTCTGTTGTTGTTGTTGTTGTTGTTGTTGTTTGGTTGCTTTTGTTTTTGTTTGTTTGTTTGTTTGTTTTCAGTCAACTTTTGGAGAAAGAGCGAAAACGAGTAATTGAACCCACAACCCCTCACAGACACTGCCGTATTGGCAGACAAAAGCGTCTTAACCATTCAGCCACCTTCCTCCTCCTTACCCTCACACTGATCCCAGCAGATAACAGTAATCATATGTATGAAGAAGAAGAAGAAGCAGAAGAAGAAGGGGATTTGGGACCAGGGGAAAAGACTTCTTCACCAAAAAACGGAACAGAATGAATGAATGACTGCTGACCGGCCGCGACCCAAATAATATTATTCATAGCCCCCCCGTCCAAAGACGGCTGATATTTCTGTCACACTGTTGTCGAGATGATGAGGCGAGACCTGCGCATCCCTTTCGCCGTAGCCATTCTGCTCTCCCCTTCACACACAGACACACACACAGACACACACAGACACACAGACACAGACAGACAGACAGACACACACACACACACACACACACACACACACACACACACACACACACACACACACACACACACACACACACACACACACACACACACATACACACACACACACACTCACTCTTTCACGCACATACACACACACACACACACACACACACACATACACACACTCACTTACTCTTTCACACACACACACACACACACACACACACACACACACACACACACACACACACTCACTTACTATTTCACACACACACACAGACACACACACACACACACACACACACACACACACACACACACACACACACACACACACACACACACACACACACACACACACACACACACACACACACACACACACCACCCTAACCCCTCGTTTCCGAAAACGTCTACCAAGGCTACCTTCATGGCAATCAATCCTTTCTGTGATTGGATGGGTCAGAAACGGAAGGGAGAGGGCGGTTCAGAGGTCTTCGTGTTCCGTCTTCGTCTTCCGTCAAGTATAGCTGAATGACTTATGTGACCGAACCGAGCGACCGAGCAAACCACCTACCGAAATTGTGTGTGTGTGTGTGTGTGTGTGTGTGTGTGTGTGTGTGTGGTGTGTGTGTGTGTGTGTGTGTGTGTGTGTGTGTGTGTGTTGTGTGTGTGTGTGTCTTGTGTGTGTGTGTGTGTGTGTGTGTGTGTGTGTGTGTGTGTGTGTGTGGTGTGTGTGTGTGTGTGTGTGTTGTTTGTGTGTGTGTGTTGTGTGTGTGTGTGTGTGGTGTGGTGTGTGTGTGTGTGTTGTGTGTGTGTGTGTGTGTGTGTGTGTGTGTGTGTGTGTGTGTGTGTGTGAGTGAAAGAGTGAGTGCGTGTGTGTATGTGTATGTATGTATGTGTGTGTGTGTGTGTGTGTGTGCGTGCGTGCGTGTGTATGTGTGTGTGTGTGGGGGGGGGGATTTGGGGAGGGGGTGTGCGCGCGTTATGTATGTTATAATGCAAATATTGTTCTTTTCATTATCTTGTTCTTGTTAATGGAATACCCAAGTAATTCTTCTCATCCGCCTCTGTTCTTCTTCTCTCTCTTTTTTTCTGTTGTTATCTGTTAAATATTTCATTGTTATTTCTTGTGTGTGTGTGTGTGTGTGTGTGTGTGTGTGTGTGTGTGTGTGTGTGTGTGTGTGTGTGTGTGTGTGTGTGTGTGTGTGTGTGTGTGTGTGTGTGTGTGTGTGTGTTCTGTTTCGCAAACTCGGCAGAATTGTGAAATGGATTTTTCTTTTTTTATAGCGCCTTATTCTCTTAGCCGTTAATAAAGATTCAATCGAACATTACATTCAATCCTCTTCTTCATCTTCGTTCGTGGGCTGCGA
>NC_134876.1:60395717-60398217 GCF_041734735.1 Babylonia areolata
GCTAATCATGTCCATCCTGGATCGGTGGGGGGGTGGGGGAGGTGGGGTTGGGGGAAGGGAGGAGGGGAGTGGGAGGGGTGGCGGGGGGGGTGGGGGGTGGAGGGGTTGTAGGGATGGTAGAATGGGTAATGGGGGATGGTGGGGCGGTGGAAGGTGGGGGGAGGGGGGGTTCCGGACGGGAAGGGGGAAGTGAGGGAGGGGGAAGGAGAGGGGGGTGGGGGGGGGTAGGGATGGTCCCAGATCACCTTGTCCACACAGACACTGAACGTGTTCGGAATTCGTTCGGGAGGAGTGGGGGAAAAAATACATATATAAGAGGAGTTGAGAAATCCATGGTGGGGAGGTGGGGGAATCCGTGGGAGACGAAATCATGTCCTATCTTTGTGTCAATGTGTGTGTGTGTGTGTGTGTGTGTGTGTGTGTGTGTGTGTGTCGTTGTCAGTGTCGGTGTTTCTGTGTATATATGTGTGTGTGTGTGTGTGTGTGTGTGTGTGTGTGTGTGTGTGTGTGTGTGTGTGTGTGTGTGTGTGTGTGTGTGTGTGCGTTAGCAAAGAAAACAAAAAAGAAAAGGAAAGGGAGAGAAAGAAAGATAAAGATTAAACCCAAAAAAAGGGGGAAAAATTAACATAAAAACAAAGAACAACACAAGCCGAAACCAAAAGACGAATCTACGTGCAAAAACAAAGAGGGAGAGGGGGAGAGAGAGAGAGACAGACAGACAGAGACACTGAGACAGAGACAGAATGACAGAGAGAGACAGAAACAGAGGCAGAGAGACAGAGACAGGCACACAGAAAGAAGAAATGACACAGACTTCCAAACAGAGACGAGAGAGAGAGAGAGAGAGAGAGAGAGAGAGAGAGAGAGAGAGAGAGAGAGAGAGAGAGAGAGAGAGAGAGAGAGAGAGAAAGAGAGAGAGGAAAGGAGAGAGATTCAAGATTCAAGATTCAAAAACTCCACTCAGGGATACAGATTTTAGGCATCGCCTCGTCTTCCAATCTGTCCTTGTGACAACAATAACAATAACAACGTTAACGATAACGACGCAACAATAATAATTTTGTTAACACTGCTACATCTACTGCTACTATTACGAATAATAATCACTAGAGACACAGAGAGAGAGAAGGAGAAAGAGAGAGAGAGAGAGAGAGAGAGAGAGAGAGAGAGAGAGAGAGATGCTATAAAAAAAAAACAGAACCTGATCTGACATTGTATCCTTCAGCTCAGGGGTGATGTGGAATCGGATTCGTGATAATAGAAAATGCTGTGTTGAAAATGATGTGTCAGCAGTTACAACTTCCAACAGGGATGCAGGGAAGTGAAAGACGTGAGAGAGAGAGAGAGAGAGAGAGAGAGAGAGAGAGAGAGAGAGAGAGAGAGAGAGAGAGAGAGAGAGACAGACAGACAGACAGACAGACAGACAGACAGACAGACAGAGACAGAGAAAGAGAGACAGAGAGAGAGACAGAGAGAGCAACAGAGACTGAGAATCAGAATCAGAATCAGAATCAATTTCAATGTCGATCAAATCTTAACAAGGTTTAGTAAGATACACATGGAGAGGGATGGGCTCCGCCATGCTTTTCTGCCCAAGACTCACCGCATGAATGACGACCACTACTCAACCCATACCGGCTCGGTCGTCGCCCGGGTCAACAAGGACCGCGCCTTCCATTGCAAACCAGGGTGGAGGTGACAAATGTGCTACTGGTGGACCACACAACAACAAGCTCCGGGCCAGGAACAACATCTCTATTGGCACGTGGAATGTCAGAACACTAAGGACGCCAGGAAAATTGGAAGAACTGACACATGCAATGAACAAATATCGCTGGCACATCCTAGGACTTTGTGAAACACGATGGAAAAACATCGGTGAAATACCCACACTTGAAGGCCACAGACTTTTTACAGTGGTAGAGAGGACAAACACGAACATGGAGTAGGGTTCCTGATCCACAAAGACATTGTTAACACTGTCATGGGCTGCCGACCAATATCCAGCAGGCTCACTACCATCCGCCTGAGGGCATCCCCATTCAACATCACCATCATACAAGCATATGCTCCAACATCTGATCACAGCGATTATGAAGTTGAGGAGTTCTACGAACAACTACAAGAAACCCTTGATCAGACACCAAAGAAAGACATCATAGTAGTACAAGGTGACTGGAACGCCAAGATCGGAGAAGACTCCTACAACACCTGGAAGGGCACATGTGGACGATATGGTAACAACGCTACAAATGAAGAGGTTTGAGACTCCTGGAATTTGCCTGCTTCAACAACCTGAAGATAACAAACACATTTGGACCACACAAAGCATCCAGAAGATGGACATGGCACAGCCCTGGAGGAGATCACCACAACCAAATAGACTACATCATGGTAAAGAAGCGTTTCCAGTCTAGCGTGAACATTGCCAAGACAAGAAGTTTCCCAGGAGCTGACATTGCAAGTGACCACGACTTGGTAATGATGACCTTCAAACTCC
>NC_134876.1:60410717-60420717 GCF_041734735.1 Babylonia areolata
GGAAGAAGAAGAAGAAAAACAAGAACAAGAACAAGAAGAAGGTGGTGATAATAACATCAACAACAATAACAACACCAACAAAACAATAGCAACAAGAGTCGAAGGAGGATGAAGACGACGACGACGAAGAAGAAGAAGAAGAAGAAGCAAAAGGGGAGGGAGGGCAGGAAGAGAAGGAGGAAGAGGAGGAGGACATGATGATGATTACAACGATCAAGAACAAGAACGAGAACAAGAACAAGAACAAGAGTAAGAACAGAAAGGAACAAGACGAACTAAACTAAACAATCCCCAACCTATGGTGTAGCGATGGCCATCCAGATGCACCACGCATCCTCTCCGGTTGCTGCCAGATCCCAGGCTGTTCTGGCGGAGCAGGGAAGCCTCAGTCTCCGGAGTCACCAGAACCGTGGGCATGTCCTCTTCATCCTCTTCTTCCTCTTCCCCCTCCACCTCCCCTTCCCCTCCCTCCTCCTCCTCCTCCTCCTCTTCTTCTTCCTCGTCCATCACCATCTCCAGACTATGTCGCAGGAAGTCGTCCTCCTTTGGAGAAGAAGAAGTAGTCATGGGGTGGTTGTCTGGCATCGTTGTTGTCTTCTCCCGTTCTGTCTTGGGCGTCGACATGGTTGAAGGAAGAAAGCACTTGTCTGTCCCCAGTCAGAACAACGTCTTCGTCGTCTTCGTGGCGATGGAGATTGAACTCTGTTGCATACTTTGGTATGGTCTGTCTTTTGTTTTTCTTTTGGTTTGGTTTTTCTCGACTGTTTCGATATTGGTCAGTGTGTGAGATTTGTTGGTCTCTTATTGTGGGATATGTCTCTTATTAAATGTTCTTTGAGCACGTCTGTATATTTTCAGGGAGGTGGGGATTGGGGTGTGGTGTGTGTGGTGGGTGGAGTTGGGGTTTGGGGGGGTGTTTGGGAGGGGGGGGGGGGGGGGGTTCAGTGTGTCCTCTTGCGCAAGCACTTTGAGCGAACTGACATCTGAACGGGTGCAAGATGATTCTTTTCTTCTTCTTTTTTTTTTATCCTGACTGGTGGTATAAGTTATAGGTTGTTGTGTGGTTCATATGGTTTTGTTCTTTTTGATAACTACTGCAAATGATGACACTGAATGTTCTTGTGTCCAGAAAAGAACAAAACAAAGACACTGTTCTGCGTGACGGTTAGCAGTCGAAGGGTTTCATACTGTGACGTCCGGGTCAAATTTGACAAAGGAGTACATGTGGAAACAGTATGGCAGTTAGGTATCTTTCACCGAAGATCGTCCAAAAGTGTGGTTGTTTTTTGTTGCTTTATCTCTTTTGGAGCATACCACCACTGGTGTCTTGTTCCTGTGAAGACTGTCACTCTGCACACATGGCAGCACGTTCCATTCACATTCAAATTGTCTCTGTAGTCAGCCACTATGTTGCACAAAAAAACGTTTCTCACTGTTTCACGAAAATGCATTCTTTTCTGTTTTATAGACGACGGTATTTTAGTTTCGCGTTGTTGAGTGGAAGTGCTCAGTACATCATCAACGTCTAACGTGTGAAGAGGTCCCACTCCAAACGTATAATCATGTTTTCATGAATCCCGATGTTCTACACTTGAAAGTGTTTTCCCCTGAGAAACCACAATGCTCCACTCTCCATTGGTATTTCCCTTTAAATCTTTCAAAGAATGCTGGAGCCTAACAGTTTCATCAGCCCAAAGTGACCATTTCGAAACAAACGAAATCAATTCAGAGTCGTGTCTCCAGACACGTAAAATACGGACTGTCTTCTTCACGGGGACAGCTTTTATCTCCAGACGCTTTCCACAGAGGGTCAAACAGAAGGATTCTAGCTTCTTTTTCTGTCCACAATGTTATCTGCTAGCCCTCCAGGCATCTAAGCCAAGCCGGGAGACTTGCAATCTCATTCAGTCAATGGGTTTCCTCCTTTATCACTCTCTGCCAGGGTCCCAAACGCGGTGACACAAAGCATTCACACAAAGAGACGATAAAAAAACAGGAGGAACGTAGAACACACTCGTCGGTGGTTCAAGTCTTTGCTTCTCTCTTCAGGCAATAACGGAGATCTCATGCTCGGGGATTTACATCCAATAATTTGCACACATGATCGTTTGAAGTGACTGCTTTCGGTTGATGTAAGCTATTATGAAAGTAATTAAGTCTGGGTTTATAAGCAGGTAGATCAGGTTACACCAACCAATAGGTCGACAGAATCTGCTTTCACTGTTTATGCTTGTATGTGGTATGAGCGCTGCTCATTACATTTCTGTCATTGACACAGCACATTTGCGTAGGAGAACCTGTAATTCAATCTGAAGACTTGCGTTTACCGTAATTACCATTAAATCTCCAGTCGAGAGAACACCTATATCAAATGTTCACGCGTTCTTGAAGTCACCATTCTAAACACCAGGCAGTTGATGTAACAATATCAGGATTCTGTCTCTGAACTTTTGCTCCAGTTTTCCCAACAACTGGTGTCCACGATATAATTTCTATCGCTCAGCCTGAAGTTGTTTTTGTTTTTTGTGGGGGTTTGTTTGTTTTTTGTTTGTTTGGTTGTTTTGTTGTTGTTGTTTTTTTTGTTGTTGTTTTGTTTTTTTTGTTTTTTTTATAAATGAATAATCACACCGCCCTGTCAATGACTGCTAGGTTTTTAGAACAGATCCTCACACGAATCAAGCCAGGTAAAATCTCCGATGTAAGAGGCATGCATGGAGCCATACAGGGCATTCCTCTTTCACGTTTGGTTAACCACTTCCCCCCGCGCCAATTAATTAAAACGCTTGACTAACAGTAACGGCATTTGTTTCCCTCTCTGACTCTGCGTGTTTTCTGCGCTGAGCGTCTGAAAGTGTTGTTGTGTGTCTTCTTGTTTTACATCTATTTGCTTATTTATCATCATTGTTATCTTATTTATTTATTTATTTATTTATTATTGTTATTATTTTTTATTATTATTATTATTACTACTACCTTTTTTTTACATTATAGTTATTATTTATTTATTTATTTATTTGTGTAAGCTTATCTATTATTTATTCACCTTTTTTTTCTTTTTTTTTCCTCAAGGCCTGACTAAGCGCGTTGGGTTACGCTGCTGGTTAGGCATCTGCTTGGCAGATGTAGTGTAGCGTATATGGATTTGTCCGAACGCAGTGACGCCTCCTTGAGCTACTGAAACTGAAACTGTTGTTGCTGTTGTTTTCTTTTTTCTCCTCTTCTTCTTCTTCTTCTTCTTCTTCTTCTTCTTCTTCTTCGTGAAAACTGTTTTCAGAGTGGGTTGACCGAAGTCTTGGATTTCATTTCAGTCGGTCATCTTTCGCAAATCGCCTCTGTAAGCGTGATCCATCGGACATTATGTCCTTTCTGCGAAGGTTTCAAAGGAATAATTCTTAAAGAAAGAAAGAATGAATGAATAAATGAATGAAAGAAAATCCCTTATTGTCGCCAACCGCGGAGCGAAGCGTGTCAAATTAATTTCTGGTCAAATTATGAATCATTAATATTTCAGATGATGACAATTGATTGCAACGCTGAAAGTGGGGCATGCATATGAAGAAGTGAAGAAAGAGTTATTTCTTTTTCCAGTTACAGTTATTTCAGGCGTAACAAGAAAAGAAACAAAAGGTGAACGAACAGCATAATCATTCAGTTCTTTTCTTCGTTTTGATGTGTGTGTGTGTGTGTGTGTGTGTGTGTGTGTGTGTGTGTGTGTGTGTGTGTGTGTGTGTGTGTGTGTGTGTGTGTGTGTGTGTGTGTGTGTGTGTGCGTGTGTGTGTGTGCGCGCGCGCACGTGTGTGTATGTATGTATGCATGTGTGAATGAATAAGCGAATGAATGAGAGACAGAGACACAGATAAATACACACACATGAAAACCTGCCGTACCAATTACCTTTTTGGATATCTATGCAAGGTGCGAGAGAACTGTTACTTAAGCCCACATTATAGAGCAAAGCAGGGAACACAGTACTCCTCCTTGGAGTGGTTTCACAATGTATGATGACATCAATCAGGCTTCCCTGTTTCCGATCCACGGAATCAGCTTTTTCTCCAACAGCTCCCGGAAACCAGTCCGTTTACAGACACCACAACGACCACACACAAACGTTTCAACGAGCTTAACTGAGGGGGGAAAATAGTGCATCAACACAACTTCTTGAGACAAAGATATGTGAGCTATGTGTTTTTGTTTGTTTGTTTTTTATGTTGTTTTTCACCACACAACGAAGAAAAACGGTGCTGACCAATGTTTTCTGTTACTTAAAAAAAAACACACAGTACCAAAGACGATGATAAAGCGACAGCTGTTGAGAAGACAGTATTTTCTGATCTTATTTCTCACTTGACGATCACAAAGTGTCTCTTGTTCTCTGTGTTATGAAAACAGCGTTCATAATCCTACCGAGGGAGAGATAAAAAGCACACACAACCAAATTACAAAAAAAAAAAAAAAAAAAGTTGCCAGGAATTCATCGAATGAAATCCTGTGGTTACTAATCACCTCATTGACGAACCCCTTTATCGTCGATTCCTTCATTGATGAATCGGTTGTTGTTGTTTTTTTACGAATGCCTTTCTAAAAATGTATTTGGATTATCCACAACAAGCGGTTTACAACCAAAATCCTGTATTCACAACAAGCGGATTACACACAAAATCCTATATTCACACAATCCTTTACTGGCGGAATCCTTTATTTTCGAACGTCTTTGTTGTTATTATTATTTATCATCACCTATTAGCAGTTTGCGGCCGCTGGGCAAGCCAGAAAGATGCAGCAGCTGCGCATTCCGACACATCAGCACTCTCCACTTGCCCACAGTGTTCCACAGACCAGAAGCGGCAGCAGGGAGAGGCTGGTGGTGGTGGTGGTGGTGGTGACTTTTGGCGCGATGCAGGCACTGTCGGATATCCATCCGAACCATTATTTCCGCAGCCGCTTCTCCACAGTCTGCTATCTCCACCGGATCGGAATTAGGGAGAAATGAATCGTCGTCGTTGGCTACTTGGTTTCCTGGGGCTGGGGAGTAAAGGAGGATAGGGGATGGGGCAGAAACAGATTTATGGATGAAATGGAGCGTGCTGATATCACGGATCTTGCATATCACTTTGTGGACGATTGATTGATTGATTGATCGACGATTTTGGCTCAGGGATGATACGGATCGAGGAGCGAGCCAATGCATAAGGTGGTGGTTCCTCTATCTTTTTTTTTTTTTTTTTTTTTTTTTTTATAATATCCTTTATGGCTGAAATCAGGACGCTTCTACTATTTAGGAGAGGTCTTCCAGTTTTCGTTTTGCTTTTCTTTTCTTTTCTTTTTTTTTTTTGCGGGGTGGGGGTTGGGTTGGGTTATTTTTCTCTTGTTCTGTATCTCTTCCTGTCCTGTGGTCGTTTACCTAGGTGAAATTGCCATCGTCGTTATCGAAACTTCCATTAACAAGTGAGTGTTTTTCTCTACGACAAATCGAACTTCGATTACGAATGAATTTTCCGAGTCATGTGAAATCCTGAGAAAGCAAACAGGCTTTCACTTTTTTTTAATCTGTTTTTCTTTTTTCTTTACATCTTAATGAAAACAAAAACAAATGCCGCTTCAGTGTCAGTTCAGACGAAACCATTTGATTCACAGGAAGCTGAACTCTTTAACACCGGAAGCGCCACAAAACAATTTGATGAACGCTCGCTGCTGTTACTTTTAGCACTTTACAGACTTCATTATTCACACATATTGTTGGGGGAAGTATGCAGGTAATGTGAATGCGGCCCTTGATGCCTTAATCAATGGTAAAACGGGATAGCATGCTTACGTTTGACTCACTTTACGTGAAGGCAATATAAAATTATCAACAACATAAAGAACAAAAAAAAAAAGGGGGGGGATACTTTTTTTTTTTAATCAAATAAAAGAAAAAGAAACCGGTATTTGAACACTTCTCACTCACCCAACCCTTGACAACTTTACCAAAAACACACACGCTCCCTGAGAAAATACCAATGCTTCCGAAACTTGAAAATTCACTCTCTCTCTCTGTGGAACACTTGAAACCAAACGTTATCCTGTCTATCACCATCGAACCGTACGACAACAGCAGCACAGATGACCGACCACCGTCACACCACACCACTACAATTCCTCTCCACCTCACAACTCTCCGGGTGGCTGACCATCCATCCAACCAATCAAGCAAGCAAGCAAGCAACAAGCAAGCAAGCAAGCGAGCGAGCGAGCGAGCAAAAAGCAAGATGCACCCCAGCAACCCACCACCACGTTCTGCCCAAACACCAATCTGCTGGAAAGTGTCTGTAGAGGAGAAGGGTGGGACGGACGGCTGGGCTGGGTTAGGGCTGAACACAACACGGTAGGGCTGGATGGATGGAACTTGCTTCTTTTCCCAGCGTTCTCTCTCTCTCTCTCGGCCAGACCTCTGCGACCAAGTGGTTGAGAGTGGTGGGGTTGGGATGGGTAGAAAGGAGGGAGAGAAGTAGGGAGGGAGGGTGGAGGAGGGCGGTGAGGGGGCTAGGGGTGGGTGTGGTGTGGTGTGGGGTGGGGTGTTGGGCAGTGTAGGAGGGCCTGCACTGGGTTGACTGGCTTGACAGGAGGGTGGGGTATGGGGGGGGGGGGGCAGGGAGAGGGTAGAAAGAGAGAGTGGGGGGGGAAGGGGAGAGGGAGTAAAAGGAGAGACATAGAGAGGAAAGAGAGAGAGTGGGGACAGGGAGAGGGGAGAAGGAAAGGGAGAAAAGAGAGAGAGAGAGAGAGAGAGAGAGAGAGAGAGAGAAGACAGAGAAAGAGAGAAGCAAAGAAAAAGTCATTCAGCCCCCCCACCCCCCCACCCCACCCCCCTCGCCCCCCGGCCCCCACAAGCCCCCACCCTTTTTTTTATATTCATCCATCACTGAATTTTGGGGGAAGGGGGGTTCTTTAAAGTAAAGGAGAGCTAACATGGCTGGTTAGGGGTGGGGCGGGGGTAGATAGAATGAAGCGACAAACACCAGTTGCAGAGGGTGAAGGGAGAAAAAGGAAGAAAGAAAAGATCTCATGAAAGAAAGAAGGATGGAAGGAAGGAAGGAAGGAAGGGAGGATGGAAATAAGAACGAACGAACGAAGTTTTTTATTGAGGGAAGTGGAATAAGCATACATGTGCTTTTTTTCATCCAGCCCTCAGGGCAAATGGAAAATGAAAATGAATCAAAACATCCACAAAGAAAAGAAGGAAGAAGGGATGGGTGGAAAGAAGGAAGGATGGAAGGAGGGAAGAAAGGATGCAAAGAAGAAAAGAAGGAAAGCAGGAAAGGGGATAGGAAGAAGAAAGGAAAGATGCAAAGCAGAAAGGAATAAGGAAGAGAGAGAGAGGTGGATAAGAGAGAGAGGGAGAGAGAGAGAGATTAATCAAAGAGGAAAAAAGGAAGGGAGGGAGGAAGGACGCAAAGTTTAAAAGTAGAAAGGAAAACAGTAATGAAGGAACCAAGGAACGAAGAAAGGAAGGCAGGCAGGAAGGAAGAAACCAAGGAACGAAGAAAGGAAGGAAGGAAGGAACCAAGGAACGAAGAAAAGAAGGAAGGAAGGAACCAAGGAACGAAGAAAAGAAGGAAGGAAGGAACCAAGGAACGAAGAAAGGAAGGAAGGAAGGAACCAAGGAACGAAGAAAAGAAGGAAGGAAGGAACCAAGGAACGAAGAAAAGAAGGAAGGAAGGAACCAAGGAACGAAGAAAAGAAGGAAGGAAGGAAAAACCAAGGGACGAAGAAAGGAAGGCAGGCAGGAAGGAAAAACCAAGGGACGAAGAAAGGGAGGAAGTCAGGCAGGAAGGAACCAAGGAACGAAGAAAGGGAGGAAGGGAGGAAGGACGGAACCAAGGAACGAAGAAAAGAAGGAAGGAAGGAACCAAGGAACGAAGAAAAGAAGGAAGGAAGGAAGGAACCAAGGAACGAAGAAAAGAAGGAAGGAAGGAACCAAGGAACGAAGAAAAGAAGGAAGGAAGGAAAAACCAAGGGACGAAGAAAGGGAGGAAGTCAGGCAGGAAGGAACCAAGGAACGAAGAAAGGAAGGAAGGCAGGAAGGAAGGAACCAAGAGACGAAGAAAAGAAGGAAGGAAGGAAGGACGGAACCAAGGAACGAAGAAAGGAAAGAAGGAAGGAAGGACAGTGCGTACAAGAAGACAGGAAGAGATAGGACAAGGTGGGGGAGGAAGGAGATGGGCAGAGGATGGGGGTGGGGAGAGGGGCTGAAGGCCCGGTGCAGAGCGGCAAAGTCTAAGAGCAGGGCGGGGTGGCGGATGCGGGGGTGAGGAGGAGGGGGCGGTGGGTGGGGGTGGGGGGGTGGAGGGGGTCTTGTGCGACAATACCCAATCCAGCCACACCATTGCGGCAGCCGCTTTGGAGGTCCGGTAAAAACGGACAACTCGTACTATGGTTGTTGTTGTTGTTCTTGTTGTGCATGTAAACATTTTGTTTGTGCTTCCATAATAGGTTTGTGAGACTGCATATTTGTTGCATATCTGGTGTGTGTGTGTGTGTGTGTGTGTGTGTGTGTGTGTGTGTGTGTGTGTGTGTGTGTGTGTGTGTGTGTGTGTGTGTGTGTGTGTGTGTGTGTGTGTGCGTGTGTGTGTATTTACCCTTATTTTTATATTCACACACACATACACACACATAATTTATATATATATATATATATATATATATATATATATATATATATATATTATTCATCAATTTATTAATTTCACATTGTTATTCCTATCATTATTCATGTTTCATATGATTATTTATCATTTACGTCATTTATTTATCAGTTTATGATTTTTATTTATCTATTCGTTCATATTTTTGTTTACTATTGCGATTTATCACTTCATTAATCTAACTATTTATATGTTGTTGTTGTTTTTGTTTTTTTTTATCTTATTTTACGTATTTTCTTCTTATTCCCCCTCAAGACCTGACAAAAGCGCTTTTGGTTACGCTGCTGGTCAGTCATCTACTTAGCCGATTTATGAATTTTTCAGAAACGCCTCCTCGAGTTAAGAATAATAATCACTCACTCACTCACTCATTCCCTCGACCGCTGGGGTCGTTGGGGGGACATGAGGAAGATGTCATAGCTCGCCACGCCGTTCTGTTGGCAGCTGTCGTGAGGAGATCTGGCAATAATAATAATAATAACAATGGTATTTATATAGCACTGAATCTTGTGCATTGACAAATCACAGCGCTTTTCGCACCAGTCATTCATACGCATGCATAACTCTAAAACTGGAAGAACTCAAAACAAGGAAGAGATAGGGAAGGGAGGCTATCTTGGGAAGAGGTGGGTTTTAAGACCAGATTTGAAAGAGCTGAGTGCGGAGACCTGACGAAGAGAAAGAGGAAGTTCATTCCAATTGCAAGGTCCAGAAACAGAGAAAGAACGGCGGCCAACAGTCGAGTGTTTGAATAATTATGGGTATGAACGATATTCATTATGCAGAGGGAGACAGAGACAGCTACAAAGAGACAGAGATAGACAGATAGATGTGTATGTGGGTAATGTGCAGATATGTTTGGGTCTGTCGTTTGTATTGGATTACATTAAGCAAGCAATATGAAACAAGTTTTAAGTAAGGGGGCAAAGTGTGTGTATGGGTAACGTGCAGATATTTTGATATCTTGATCATTTTGAGATGATCCCAGGAAACTAAAATTATATTTGGGCCAGTTGGAACTGATACAGATCATTGAAGTAGAACCCCCCCACCACCCCCATACTTAACCCCCCCCCTCCTCACAATTGCTTTCGGTAATAAGTTGTAATGTAGACAAGATTTTGGGGAGACAGTTGAGCCTGGTCCAACCAAACCCATATTCATTGCTGTTTTTTTTCAATAGCTTGGTGAAACCAACAAAAAACGGGGGTTAGTTTCCAACTATAGGCAAGGGGTCGATCTTTACTAGCCACTAAGCACCACGGGGGTTCATTCGAGGCTGGCCAACGGAATAAGCCAGGGGGTAAAACTGAGGCTGG